>NC_081561.1:33046341-33066230 GCF_022355385.1 Mustela nigripes | reverse complement strand
CCCCGCTAGCCCTCTCACCCTCCCCCACTCACGGCTCCCTCCCTGTCTGGAGCTGCTGAGAGGAACACTGGGTACAGAGTGTGAGCCGGGATAGTAGGTTTCCTGTGGTTGCAAAAGGAACATCGGGACTTTCCCTGTGGTGCCTGAGCTGTGGGAGAAGTGGGGGAGGAGGAGGCAGGGCCAACCTCGAAGGAACCTCTGCTTCTCTTCCCTCCCCTCCACAGTGCTCCCAGCTCTCCAAAAGGCTGGTACAGTTTGTTACGCTGGGGCCGGAATGTACCGTGTGTTTCATATGGCCTCTGTCCAGTCCTACACCGGCTGCTTTATATTTATACTTCCTTCTTCAACTGTGGCATCCTGCTGGCAGTCAGTCACCCCTGCTCTCATCTGCCCACCTCCCACCTGGGCCCTGCACCCCACCATGAGTCAGTCCTTAGGTTCTAAACTCTTGTGAGAGGGTGGAGTGGGGAGCAGAGAACACCCTGGAGGACAGAAGTCTGACTCCAAAAGGGTAAAAGCCCCAGTCCCTGCTCTCTCTCCTATCACCCAGCCCTGCAACAGCCTCCGAGGACATGGACCCTCCAGTTTGGGTCTGATGGTTCTCTGGGGCCTTGAGGTTGATCCTCCACTCCTTGCCCCTCTTGTTTACCCAAGCACTTCAGAAATATTCTTGAGCCTGGCTGGACAAGTGAGCAACAGGCTCTATTTATGTTGCCTCCCCAAAAGCTTGGCAGACCTCTTAATCCATGATCCTCCCCCATCAGTCATAGAGAACACGGCAGAGGTGGGGTGGGCAGGGAATCGGAATCCTCCCCCCCCAACCCAAGAATCACACATTCCTAATAGAAGCTGCAAAATGGAATTTGACACTTGGTGACTTAATGATTTTCTGAGTCATGACCGGTTTAACTTCCTCAAAGTGGCTTCAATGTTCAGAGATTGATCTGGCCTTCCTTCCCCAGTAGCTTGTGATATTATAATATAGAATATTTGATATAATAATTATAATCGATATAATATAATTATATTATATTATGTTAATCATTAAATATATTGATTATAGAAATATAATTGATTATAATATATAATTAATTAAATACATTAATTAATTATATTATATTTGATATAATATAATTATATTCGATATAATAATAGTGAATATCGATTGCTACTGAGGACCAAGCATTGGGCTCAGGGTTTTATACACACAAGCTCATTTATTCTCTGCAACAGCTCTGGGAGGTGGACGCTATTGTTAGCATCCTTTGACACTTAAGGAAACTGAGGCTCAGAGAAGTGACAGAGCTAGGATTCACGTTTAATTCTACCATCAGTGCTAGTATTTCTGAATGTTCTGCCAGATTGCTTAGATCATGTGTCTAAATTGTAAATCCTCCATTTCTCAGAGTCTTATTCCTTTGGTCCTCAAATGATTCCAGGAACTCTGCCTCCTTGGAGTTCATATGCCTTGCGGTATAATCTGACAGCCAGAAAACTGTTTTCAGCCCATTTGACAGGCTGAGGTGTAGAGGTCCCAGAGGACACTCAGTGGTGGAGCTGGATGGTCAGGTTTGCTGGCTGAGGACATCCTTAGTTGTCTCTCAGCCAGCTGGCATGCATGCCACCGCCACTCATCCCCTCACCTGGGAATAAACTTTGCCTTGTCGAATTGATCTGGTATCGAATCCAAAAAACCAGAGGCTGAGTCTCTGAACTTGGGTCTGTCTGCGGCACTCGGTGACATAGGGGCATGTGAACTTAGGTTCCTCTCTTAGGACCCATGCACAGTTGGACTTCGGGAGAAATCACCACTGTTAGGTCAATCCCTGCCATTTGTATTGGACTGTGTACATTTCCCTGACATGTCCTAACTCAGTGTGATCTTAACATTCCTCTAAAGTAAGAAGAGTACTTGCCTTCCTGATGGGCAAGCAGGCAAGAGTGGCTCAGTTGCTCACCCAAGGGCAAGAAGCTAGGTTTGTGACTGTGATATCTTGGGTGCCGTGTTTCATAACACAGGGCCTCTTCTGAGCTAAGAGAGGAAGAGTTTCTCAAGATGTCCCCAAAATCTCGTGACATGTGTCCTTTCATCCAGCCCTACAACCGGGGGAAGGGACCAGAGCACCACATTGCCCGCACCACCCTTATCTACCCCCAGAGGCTGAAGCAAGGGCACCAGACATCCTGTAGCGAGTTGGCCTGCCCCAGTCTCTGGCTTCCTGTCTTCTGTGGCTCTCATGGGCACATTTTGTCCCCTCAGAGCCCAGTTCTTCCTCTTTCATCCTTCTCTCTGTCTTTGCTGAAAGCCCTGTTTATATGCCTTCATCCATCTGTGTTTGCTTTTCATTTTTGTTGTTTACGTGTTCATTCTCCGGGAAGTGTCCTAGGGTCCCCTCTGACACTGACTTGTTTCCAAGGAAGCCATTCCTAACCCTACCTTACCCCTTTCCTCCACCTTCTGCCAGTGTCAGACTGCCAAGCTTCATGCATTAATGAGTTACTTAATGAGCACCTACTCTGTGCTCCAGGAATTCTTTTAATTCCTAGGACCCGAAGTCTAAAAGCTGTGTCTGAGCATCTATTAATCACCTACTGTATGCAGCGGGCACCGTGCTTCATCCTGGGGTGCACCAAACCTAGTCACTGCCCTCAAGAGATCTCTGGGCTACTTGGGAAGCTGAACAAAAATAGATCATTACACTGCCTGGGAAGCTGGGGACTGGGTGTGGCCAGAGGGGTCAGGGAAGACCCCTCTGATCTGAGAGGAGTTAGCCAGGCAGAGCCAGCGTGCAGAGTGTTCCAGGTAGAAGTAGTGTCTATAAAGGTACACTGGTGTGAAGCAGACTGTGTTTTCCAGTGGGCACTTTGAGTTGTTTGGTCTGGCCTGGACATGGAGTACAGGTTGGGGAACCCAGGGAGACGAGGCCAGAGACAGGCAGGCCCAGATGGTGCAGAACCTCATGTTCTAGTAAAAGGGTTGACCTTTATCCTGGAGCAGCCGGAAGCCCAAGCAGCCTCATGGCTCCCTGCAGCCTGGGAGCTCCAGAGCTGGGCCTGGGCCAGGCCCAAAACCCTCTCTCAAGCCCTCAGTAACCCACATTTATTGGGGAGCCTGGGTGGCTCAGTCGTTAAGCGCCTGCCTTTGCCTCAGGTCATGATCCCAGGGTCCTGGGATCAAACCCCGCATTGGGCTCCCTGCTCAGTGGGAAGACTGCTTCTCCCTCTCCTACTCCCCCTGCTTGTGTTCCCTCTCTCACTGTGTCTGTCAAATAAATAAAATAAATAAATAAATAAATAAAACCTTAAAAAAAAAAACCACCCCACATTTACTGCTCTTTGGCTTAGTGAGGCCTGTGAGAGAGTCAGACACTGGAAAATAATGCTGGTTTTTAAATTAAATTAAATTAAATTTATTTATTTGACAGACAGAATAATGTTGGTTTTAAAGCACAATCATTCATTCATTCATTCATTCATTCATTCATTCATTTATTCATAAATATTTAGGAAGCTCTGATGTTTGCCAAGTGCTGCTTTGAGCATTGGGAATGGGTCCTTAAACCCTACAGAGATCCCAGCTCTCAAGAAACTTACATACTTGGCAGTTGGAAACAGAGGATAGGCCATAAACAGAAAAACAAATGAAACAAATAAATTAGCAAGATAATTTCAGATTGTAAAAACAGAGTGTTGCAGTTGGGGGTAATGGGGTAGTTTGGGTAGTCAGGGAAGGCTGCGCTAAAGAAGGTTACATTTGAGCTGAGACTGAGATGACAAGAACAAACTGGTATATGAACATCTGGGGCTGAAGATTCCCGGCACAGGAAACAGCACATGCAAAGGCCCTGAGACAGTAAGGAGCTTAGAGTTTTCCAGGTTTAGAAAAAACACTGGGGGGCGCCTGGGGGGCTCAGTGGGTTAAAGCCTCTGCCTTCAGCTCAGGTCATGATCCCACGGTCCTGGGATGGAGCCCCGTCCTGGAATCGAGCCCCGCATCGGGCTCTCTGCTCAGCGGGGAGCCTGCTTCCCTTCCTCACTCTGCCTGCCTCTCTGCCTACCTGTGATCTCTGTCTGTCAAATAAATAAATAAAATCCTTAAAAAAAAAAAAAGAAAAAGAAAAAAGAAAAAACGCTGATTCAACTTTATTACTCTACAGCAATTCTATACAAGGATTATTGTACCCATTTTGTAGAGATTGAGACTGAGGCTCAGAATGGTTACATTTCTTGGCCAAGGCATAACTGGTGGTAAAAATTTTGTCTCTAAAGCCACTGTGTGTGTGTGTGTGTGTGTGTGTTTTAACCAAAGTATCAAGTACAGTAACCATGTGTCCTAAAATATTTGGGAAGGTCCAATTTCCAAAAATGTTTCTCTTTGTTCTCTGGACATTCATCATGGGCATTCTCTGTTCCAAATCACGACTTTGAGCCCTGTCTCTGCCATGTACTACCAGTGGGATCCTAGGACAAGCACTTTATCACCATAAGCTTCAGTGTCATCATCTGTAAATAGGCAGAGTAATAATTTCAGTAACACAGTCTTGCTGAGAGGATTAAATAAGATAATCCATGTAAGGCAGTACAATGCCGGGAACACGACACACATTAATTTCATTCAATTCATGATAGTTTTTTATTGTTACCTTTGGAAACTGAGGTCACCTGTCAAATGGTCCTGTGGCCACGTGAAGCCTCTGATGCCTCAGACAGCCAGGGGAGCTGTGGTCAGTGGGAGAGCAGGAGAGGGCGACCAGGGACGCCCTTCGCCTGTGCTCAGCCGCTTACTCCTTGAGCTGGGATCCCACACTGACACTTCTTGTACTTCCCGTTTCCAGGGAAATTCCTCGCCACTGGACCACACCCGCCCTTGAGGACCTCCCCATCTCTTTGGGCAGAGCAGAAGCCAGACAGAGCCGGGGACCGGGAAGTGACAGTCTTCAGCCCTGTGTGTGCCAGGAGCCCCCAAGGGGCAGGCGCCACACCGGCAGGAGGATAGGCCCACCCCACCCCCCGCAGAGGGAGCCCGGTGTGGGCTGCTGGGACAGAGCTCTTCTCAGAGGAGGTTGGGACCCCGTGGAGTACGTGACCCCTGCCCTTCCAGCCTACATGTTCCAGTTAGCAGGAGAGAGACCCCTCCCCACCCATCTTCCCCAGCTTCCTGCTCTGCTGGGAGGCCCTGTCACCACACACACACACACACACACACACACACACACTCTCTCTCTCTCTCTCTCTCTCTCACACACACACACACAATTCACACTCACAACCCCCTTCCAGGCACCCCTAAGAGGACCAGCTGCAGCTGGGAGGTGGGGGTGGGGAGAGCACTGCCAGGGTTCTCAGATCCCCAGCCTCCTTCTCCCACCCCTCCCTCACCCCCAACTGCTGAGCTGCTTCTAGGTTTAAAGCAAAACATGATTCTGTCCTTCCTGCTGCTCGGTGGCAGCAGCACCGCCTGGGATTATTTTTAGCATGGATGTAGGGAAGGCACATTTCTCCTTGACTTTCACTGGGGACATCCCCCATCCCCCAGCCAAGACTTGGCCTGGGGAGGCCAGTGCGGAAACCCCCCTCCCAGAAAGGGGAAATGGGTGTGTTTTCTGTTCCTTCAGCTCACCAGAACGGGAGCTATAGTCAAGCTTGGGGTTGCACTGATGGGAAATTCTAAGTTCCAAAACCCATGGGTTCCACCCCATCTCTGTCTCTGTGTCCCCCTGCATCTGGGGAGCAGGAAGTGCACAGTGTGTGCAGCCAAGATGCCCAATCTGTGGGTGCTGGGGCCCAAGGGGTGCCACTTGGTTCCAGTCAGCACTGTGGACTACATGGGGGTTCCAAGCATTCTGGGTGATGTTCACATGGGTACTTGCTTTATAATTCATTAAACTGAGCATGTCTGTTTTACATATTTCTCTGTATCTGTGTCTTTTAATAAAAAAAATTTTTTTAAAGTAGGCTTCACACCCAATTGTGGGGCTTGAACTCATCACCCTGAAATCAAGAGTCCCATGATCTAGGGGCACCTGGGTGGCTCAGTGGGTTAAGCCTCTGCCTTTGGCTTAGGTCCTGGGATCGAGCCCCACATTGGGCTTTCTGCTCAGCGGGGAGCCTGCTTCCTCCTCTCTCTCTGCCTGCCTCTCCGCTTACTTGTGATCTCTGTCTGTCAAATAAATAAATAAAATCTTAAAAAAAAAAAAAAAAGAGTCCCATGATCTACTGACTAAACCAGCCAGAATATGTGTCCTTTAGATGCTAGCATTACTTTATTGAGGAATAATCTACATACAGTTAAGAGTACAAATCTTAAGTTTACAGTTTGATGAATTTTGACAAGTGTATAGACCTGAGCAACCATCATCTAAATCAAGATTTTGAACATTTTCCATACCCCTGTATTCTCTCGTTCCCCCTCCTAGCCAGTCCCCACCTCCGGGGGGGCAAGTTCTATCTGATTTCTACACCACAGGTTGGTTTTGTGTATGCACACATATTTGTGCTTTAGAAGGTTGTAAGAAATTAAAAAAAAAAAAAATACAGCTGCTATCATAGAAGAGGGAAGTGGGCAATACAATCTTTAACATGAAAAGGGGGTCTCAAAATAGAAGGGTTATTTCTATTTGAAAAAAAACAAGGAATCACTGGCATGGGAAACTGTAGATTCCAGGGCCAGCCCAACCTCTCAGGATTGGAACAGGAGGGGAGAGCAGGAGTGAGGGAGAGGCCTACCAGGGCTCCTCCTGGGTCCATCCAACCCCTTATTCCTTATGAAGTCCTTGCCCCTCCCCCAGTCCCCCCACTACAGCAGTTTTCAGCAAGGCCAAGGCTGCAAGGAAGGGTGCTCTCAAGGGCATCCACCCAGGGACAGGGAGAAGTCAGGGCCTCCGTGTGGCCAGACTGTTTATCTCTCTTGTTCTCCCTTCCACAGTCTTTTGCCTTCTTCACTCTATGTCCTGCCCAGGGAGAGGCTGAGGCTCTCAAGGTAGGGTGGTACCAGAGTCATGGAGCTCATCATTCTTTCCTTCCTTCATTTAAAAACAGTGATTTGAAGGGTGCCTGGGTGGCTCCATTGTTAAGCATCTTCCTTTGGCTCAGGTCATGATCCCAGGGTCCTGGTATTGAACTCTTTGGGCTCTCTGCTCTTCGGGGAGCCTGCTTCTCCCTCTCCCACTCACCCTGCTTGTGTTCCCTCTCTCGCTGTGTCTCTGTCAAATAAGTAAGTAAATAAAAAAAAAAAAAAAACACAAAAACAAACACTTATCTGAGCTTCTGTTCAGCACTGAAGCAAGGAGGATGACTAAGATAAACGTCAGTCCACAGGGAGTGACAGGTAGCATTCCCAGCTGAGGCAAGTCCTTTCACCCCCTTGCTCAGAGAGGCAAAGTGACTTGTGCTGTATCACACAGCAAGCTGCTGACAAAGGGAGGCAAGGATCAGGGCCTCCCTACTGGGGATGAGAAAGTGAAGGAAACAAAATCAGCAGCCTGACACTCCCTGGTTTTCTTCCCCGCAGGCTTTCTGGAGTAGCAGAAAGAGCACTGACCTGGAAGTCAGGAGACCTCATTTCTGCTTCTAGGTCTTAGAAGCACTTCCTTTCTCTGGGCCCCAGTTTTCTCCCATATCCAGGAGGAAGGCAGCCTCCAGAAGAGATTTACATTTCCTTCAGCTCTTGTTTTCTTGCTTTCTCGAATGTACCCAGCATTTCCCCACCTCAGTGGCTTCACTTACGCTTGCTCGGGTTGGAATGCCCCTTCCCCCTTTTCCTCTGACATTCTCCCAGTCATCTGTGACCTAATTCACATGCTGCCCCCTGAGGCCCCCACAGCATCTGGGATCTATTGAGCGGTGGCCCTATGTCTCTGCTATCAGAACAGACAGAGCCTTCCTCATGCTGCAACCCTCCCACCCTAGGGCAGGGCCTCTCTGCCAGGAAGGCTTTTGTTTTTGTCAGCCACCCCTGGAAGAGTGGGGTGAATTCTGCACCCCCCCACAAGCCCCCCTTCCAATGCACCTTTTTCAACTTCCCAAGATGGAGCTCATCCTTCCTCAGAGTCTCTAAGAGATTGTGCCTTCCTGCTAGGCAGATAGCCCCACCTGGGGCATCACACTGGGGCACTTCGGGCAAAGGTAGCCACCCTGGGGTGGTAGATCACCCTGGGAGGTGATCCCCGGAAGCACGAGGACAACCAGGGCCTCTGCCAGAAGAACGGCTGCCCCACCTCATCAGTCCCGTCCTCCTTCACAAACACCTGGGAAGAAATCCTCCCTCACAACAAACATACCTCTCCTGTTCCCACAACCACACCCAAACCCACTCCTACCTACCTGCCCACGGAGAGACTAGCAGCTTTGCAAAGATGCAACCCTCTGCTCCCCTGCCCCTGCCCTGGGCCGCACAGCACATGCGCATAGATTTATTACGCATGCGTACATGGAAGGGACGCAGACACACATGTACACGCGCGCGCACACACATACACATGCAGACACACACACACACAGCCCGGGCATACACGTGGGTGTATACATGGGTAATATGAGTGAATGCGTGGGCAGGCCATGGTGCCCACATGGGCTCCTCGCCACCTTCCTCTCTCAGGTGAGCCAGCTCATACTTGCCAACGGAGGATCCTCCAGGGCAATGTGGGGTGAGGACAGTGCTCCATTGTTGGCTTCTGGCTGCCTCTGTACTTCTCCCAAACTAGGCTCTTTTGTCTTAATTTCTCTTACTGATGAATGACTATGGGTAGCTGAGGCGTGGTGGGTTCTCTTGCTTGGCTGGCTGACAGGAATGGGGGCCCGGAGCGGGAGGCGGGGGGGTAAGGTTTCCATCACTTATGTGAACAAATGTCTCCAAGTAGCCATCGTTTTGCGGGACCGACCGGAAGATGTGAGGCTGATCTCATTGCTTTCACTGGCAGGCCCTTGCCTCCATTCCACCCATTCTTCCCGTTGCTGCAGGGGTCTTAGGCTCATAGTCTCTTCCCATAGAGAGGTAGGAAGGCTTTGAAGAGGGCCCAGGCCCAAGGTTGATGTGGCACCTCTGGGCCTGACAGCAGGGTCCTAGGCAGGCTAGCCTAGGACCTCACGTGAGGGGTGTGGGGGGGGGGCGCTTCTCTTGGCCACTTCCAGGGCAGCGCAGCAGCAATCCAGAGAATGGTGAGGCAGAGTGGTTGCATTTGATACAATTACCCAACCTAGGGGTTAGGCAGGGAACAAGCTTGGATTCCATGAAGCCCAATTCAGCTGGAGTCACTGGGCACACAGCATGGGCCTAGCAAGGTGCTGGGATGGCTGGGGAGGGTGAGTGGGTAGATACAGAAATGAATAAGACATAGCAACTATCTTCTAAGAGTGCATGTGTGCCTGGGTCTCATGGAACTACCACATGGGCGGAACAGCCCGGAGAGTGGAGCTGGGGGCCACCCCAGGTCTGTCCTCCCCTACCCTATCCAGTCAGTCGCCTGTCCCCTGGGTGATTCTTGTTCCATCCTTCTCATGCATTCTCTCCTTTCAGCGCTTACTGCCATGGTTTCAGTATCTCTTACCACCTCCCTCCGGGGGCTTCTAATTAGGGGAGAGGGGTCTCACCTCCAGCCTTGTATCATCCCTCACTCTGCTGCCAGAACCAGCTGCCTCAGACACACAACTGATCTGTAACTGAGAGCCCTTCACTGGCTCACCATCACCATCAGAACAGAGGTCCGAATGCCTGACATGGGAGAACCAGAGCTTTGTGCACAGTACGTGTGACCCCTGCCCATCTCAGCCTGTCCTCAGCCACACACTAGGTCCCAGCCTCCCTGTTCCCCTAACTGGCCATGCTGGTATACACATCTGAGGCTTTGTATGTGCTGTTCCTATTGCCTGGAATGCCTGTCCCCTCCTTGACCTAGCAAGGACCTCCTTATCTTTCTAGACTAAGGGGTCCTTTCTCATTCGCTCTTAGAAGACATTTTAGGGGCACCTGGATAGCTCAGTCGGTGAAGCATCCAACTCTTGATTTCAGCTCAGGCCATGATCTCAAGGTTGTGGGATCAAGCCCTGTGTCAGGCTATGCACTAGGCATGGAGCTTGCTTGAGATTCTCTCTCTCCCTCTCCCTCTGCCCCTCACCCCCCTCTCTAAAAACAAAACAAAACAACAACAAAAAAACACACTTTAACATAATGCTGACAAATAATGACTTAAAAGCCAACATTTCTACATAGCAGGCACAACTTCTGATTGATTTATATATTACATATAAACAGATAATTATATTTATTAGTACACATTAGCTCATTTAATCCTCACAACCTTGATAGATACTGTAATTATAATTTCCATCTTATAGGTGCTTATAGGAAAGCAGATACACAGAGAGTTTAAGTGACTTCTTTACCTAAAGTGGCATGCCTGAGGGCCTTAGTCAGTGAAGTGTCTGTCTTTTGCTCAGGTCATGATCCTGGGGTCCTGGGACTAAGGCCCACATTTGGCTCTCTGCTGGGTGGGGAGCCTGCTTCTCCTTTTGACCCTCCCCCCTCACTTATGTGCATGTGCTCGCATGCTCTCTTGCAAAAATAAATAAAATATTAAAAATTAAAAAAATAATAAAGTGGTATGTCTAATAAGTGGTAGAGTGAGATTTACACAGCCATTTCAGCCAAAGAGTCTGTACAGTTCAGCCCTGCACTATGCTGCTTCATTCCCTGTCTTACATATTTGCCAACTTATGTAGCTTTGAGCAACCAGATTCATTTAATGTTTGATGAATGAATGAATGAACTCATTAAAATTTAATGCAGTGAAGTAGGGCTCATCTTCATTCATGTAAGATGTCTGCTATGCCAAAGCTATTTTATTTCAGAGGATATAGAAAAAAAAATTTTTTAAGATTATTTATTTATTTGACAGAGAGAGAGACACAGTGAGAGAGGGAACACAAGCAGGAGGAGAGAGGGAAGAGCAGGCTCCCCTCTGAGCAGGGAGCCCAAGTGGGGCTCGATCACAGGACCCTGGGATCATGACCTGAGCAGACATTTAACATCTGAGCCACCTAGACGCCCCAGAAAAAAATTTTTAAAAATAGATTTTATAAAGATTAAAATTTTTTTTTTATTCATCTGGCAGAGAGAGAAAGAGAGCACAAGCCGGGGGGGGGGGGCGGGCTGTGGCAGAGGGAAAGAGAGAAGCAGGCTCCCCACTGAACATGGAGCCCAAAGCGGGGCTCTATCCCAAAACCCTGGGATCATGACCTGAGGTGAAGGCAGAAGCTTAACCAACTGAGCCACCCAGGCATCCCTTAAAAATAGATTTTGAGAGTAAAATCCCATACATCCTATTTTCATTTTATCTTCTTGCCTTTTACATGGAATTTATATGGATTTCCAAGCCTAAGTTTTTTCAAGTCAGTGAAGAGAGAGGTCCTCAAGACCTTCTAATGACCCACTTACCCATGACACAGGCAGGTGTTGGCTCATACTGAGCGATCTCTGTGCTTAAGCTGCCAGGAAGCCAGATCCACTAAGTGACCTAATGCCAAGTGAATTATGGCTGATGCTGAAAGAACATCCTATCTCAGTACACCAGCCAGGGACAGAGTTGTTCCAACCAGGGATGTCTGTGAGGGTTTTCTGGAAGAGGTGAGGTTTGAACTGAGTCTTGAAAGATTTTGATAACTGGAGAAAAAGGAGAAGGACATGCTTGGACCCCCAGGTTTGGTGGTAGGAAGAGTTGGGCAGCCAAGCAGGGGCAAGAGAGATGTGGTGGGAGGTGAGACCACCAGGCAGGTTGGTAACCATCACCAACTAACATTTTCAGTTTCCCTATCCTCACTTCTGAAAGGTGGAGGAGCTTAGAGGAAGAGACACAGCTCTGACACTTGCTGGCTTGTCAGATCATTTACCTTCTCTGTGCTATAATTTCCTTAGTCTGTTTTTGAAGATTGAATTAGTGAAGACACATAAAGCATCTAGAACATGGCCCAACTTCCAATAAGTACCTGGTGGACATTAGCTAATATGCATATCATAGTCAAGGGTCTTCCTAAGGATGCCAACTTTGCTGGGTTATCCCTCTCTTAGGCCACAAGATTTGGCCTTCGATGCTACCTGTCTCTAGTACAGAGTTTTCCCCCAGGATGTGGTTCCTGTTGACCTAATCCATGCCCTCTTCACCCACCAAATGCTTAAGTCAGTCTCCCCTCTTTCTCTTCTGCCCACACAGGACCCTATGCTGTTACGCTGGCTTCTTGGGATATGATTCATTCTGATTCGTGCTTGTTGGGCATGGACAGGGAAGCAAAGCTGCAAAGAAACCTGAGTAAATACTTTCTGGGAGTTCACGGGGCACAAGGCCAATTTCAGTTTGAGGGTCAGCCAGGTTCCAGGCATCAGAGTTAGGTCCCCAGAGAGTAGGCATTGGTGCCTCCGTGTCTCCTGGGGGTAGCCAGCTCCTAGTCCTGCATGCACCCAGGCTTGGGAAATACCCCTGGCTGTTTGCAGGACAGGGTCAGAGCAGCATCTAGCTGTGCAGTGACAGCCCAAAGATCTCTAAGAACAAGGTTGGGACAGGATAACAATCTGGCTCTTCCCAGCAAAGGGGAAAGTGGAGAGAGGATTATCTTGTAACACAGAGCCTGGCGCACCCGGGTGGCTCAGTGGGTTGAGCCTCTGCCTTCCAGCCTAGGTCGTGATCTCAGAGTCCTGGAATCGAGCCCCACATCGGGCTCTCTGCTCAGCAGGAAGCCTGCTTCCCCCTCTCCCTCTGCCTGCCTCTCTGCCTACTAGTGATCCCTCTCTCTGTCAAATAAATAAATAAAATCTTTAAAAACAAAACAAAACAAAACAAAAAAACATAGAGCCTGGGCCCTTTCCCATGCCAGGCCCAGCTGGTTGCAAATCGAGAAGACCTTGACAGCTCTCTTTAAACTCTCAGGTTCACCTTCCCCCCTATTTTGCCCTTCTCACCCACTTCTGGTACTTTCTGCCAACACCGTCCACCCTGCAAAAGCTTTCTCTTAAATCCCGGGAACCAAGTTTCTCTAGATCACTGTTTTTGTTTTTTGGCTTTTGTTTCTTAACAAGTTGTGCCGTGGTGAAATTTCTTGTGTATTTATCCTGCTTGCGGTGCATTCGTCAAATTTGGAACAATTTCAGCCATATTTTATTCTAAATGGTTTCAGTATTTCTTCCGTCCCAGCCACCGTTTCTCAAAGATGGTCTGCATCAGACTAACAACGCCCCACCCAAAGAAGAACCTCCTAGGGACTCATAAGTCTCTGTTTCCAGCAAGTTCCTGGCCATCTCAGGCCCACTGTACCAAGACCACTCAGCCAAGACTGTGGGTGCTTCAGTGGCAGGGCCTGGATGTCATTCACCTCTGTCCCCAGTCTCTGTGGGGCCCGTTTGTTGCATGTAACATTCACTGGGGACTGAACTCAACAAAACTGGGATGACCTCCCTTCCCAGGCTCCTAAAGTCCTGACACCAAAAGGATGACTCTCAGACCAAGAATTTCAGGCATTAGCTGGCAGAGGAAAGAAACTTCGGGGGCCTTGAGGGACTCCCCTCAATTCACCAAAGAGGCCTGCAGGGAAAGCACTTGTGCTGACTTTGCCACACTGGACCTGTGTTCTCTGTAAAATGTAGATGAACATTTCTGTGGTGAAGGCTGAGGTGATGAAGTCAGCCTCAAAAGTTAGAAGTTTTGGGTGTCACACTTCTCTTTGGGGTTAGGGGTAGGGGAAAAAACAAGGGAGCAGGTGAGAAATTATTACTTGCCAGCTATTGCCTAGAAAATACAGAGAGAAACAGACAGATAATGTGCCAGGCTAATAAGTAGGCACTCACCTTGTGTGTGTGGGTTGGATCAACTTTACGGAGACGGAATTTACATATAATGCGGTGTACTCATGTAGGAGCATCATTTTATGAGTTTCAACAAATGTGTTTACTTGTGTAACCTCTATCACAATACAGATCGTTTCCATCACTCTAAAAGTTTCCTTGTTCCGTTTTGTAATCAATCTATCCCCACCTGGCCCCAGGAGCCCCTAATCTGCCCTCTGCTGCTTTGGGTTAGATTGGCGTTTCCTAGAATTTCAGATACAAGGAATTACCCGGTATGAACTCTTTTCCTTGCCAGCTTCTTTTGTTCCACATAACGTTTGTGAGGGTTGTCTGTGTTTTTGCTCCTATTAATATTGTTCCTTTCGTTGCTGTTTTGTGTTCTGCTGTATGGCTACACCACAATCCGTTCACTCATTCTCCTGTTGAAGATTGAGGTTGTAGTTTGGGGCTATTGTGAAAAAAAAGTTGCTGTGAACATTCTTTTTTTTTTTTTTAAATTTTATTTATTCATTTGACAGAGAGAGATCACAAGTAGGCAGAGAGGCAGGCAGAGAGAGAGAGGGGAGCAGGCTCCCTGCTGAGCAGAGCGCCTGATGCGGGTCTCAATCCCAGGCCCCTGGGATCATGACCTGAGCTGAAGGCAGAGGCTTAATCCACTGAGCCACCCAGGCGCCCCTGCTGTGAACATTCTTCCACAACTCTTTTTGTGAACATGTTTCTATTTTGCTTGGGAGCAGAATTGGTGTGTTATACAGTAAGTTTATGTTTATGTTTTTGTTTTTTGTTTAAGTAGACTCCACACCCATCACGGAACTCAGTGTAGAGCTTGAACTCACAATCTTGCGATCAAGACCTGAGCTGAGATCAAGAGTCTGCTGCTTAACCGACTGAGCCACCCAGGCACCCCAGTAAGCGGAGGTTTAACTTCAAAAGAAACCGCCAAACTGTGTTTTGAAGCGAATGTGTTATGTTCTCACCGGCAAAGTGTGAGAATTCCAGTTGTTCTACATTTTGCCAGCTCTTGGTGTTGTTGGTCTTTTGTAATTTTAGTAATTCTGGTTAGGTGTGTAATGGTATCTCACCGAGGTACACGTACGCCTACCCCCCAAGATCTTCTGGAATCATTCCTCCTGCCCACACACTTCTCCCCAGCTCTCCAGTCATCTCTCTGTTTCTCCCATGCTCTAGGCCCCTTGCCCGGATTTCTCATTCTCTTGAAATTTCCATAACTGACCCCTTCTCATCATTCAGGCCTCAGCAAAAATGTCACCTCCTTGAAGACTTTTATTCTCCTCTAATGGTGGCCTCAGCACTTTTTATCCCACTTACCCTCTTTGTGTTCTTTGTAGCAGTGAGCCCTATCTGATAGAATCTTATTTGTTTGTCTACTTGTTCTCTGCCCCATGAGAACCTTAAGTCCGTGAACAGAGGCATCTTGTCTGTTTTATTTACCTAGAACAGTGACTGATAGATAGATGTTTAATCTATATTGCTCAAAGGCTTTTCAGTCCCAAGGATGCATTCAGCATATTGACCTTTTAGGTCCTGGGAATGAAAGGCTATGCACATCAACAAAATACAAATATTTAAAACATAAATTATTTGTATTGTCTGGGCCTATTCAATTTTGCATGTAAATATGCTTTAGAAATCTAAAGTATACAAAAATAGAAAGAAGAGGAAACTTGACCATCGTTTCACCAAATTACTGTGGTTTAAAAGTGTAAAACATTTCACGTTATTAACTACTTTTATTTTTTTTATTTTAATTTTCTTTGGATTCTTTATTTATTCATGACAGACAGAGGGAGAGAGAGCCAGTGGCAGAGGGAGAAGTAGGCTCCCCAGGGAGCAGGGGGCCCGATGCTGGATTTGATTCCAGGACCCTGGGATCATGACCTGACCTGAAGGCAGATGCTTAACCGACTGAGCCACCCAGGGGACCCTATTAACTAGTTTTAGATTTTTTTTTTAATTAGCTTTTGAATAGGTAATATGTGCTCATAGTAAATATTCAAACAGTATATCATTTTGGAAAAGGTTTCTCCTATGCAAACATAGATCTATCTATTTGCATTTTTCCCCCAAAAAGCACCATACTGCATACATTGTTCTGTACCTTGCTTTTTTCACTTAACAATTTATCTTAGAAATCATTCCACATCAATAGGTGTATCAATTAAGACTATATTCAGCTGTGAGTGACAGAAATTTCAAAATACCAGTGCCGTGTAAGATTGGACATTGATTTATCTCTTACTGATAAAAATCTAGAAGTAAGTAGCCAGACAACACTAGGACCCGGCAATTATCAGATTCCTTCTGTCTTTTGCTGTGACATCCTCAGCATAGGGCCCTACTTCATGGTCCAAAATGGCTGTCTGAGCTCCACCTATTACATCTGCATCTAGCCAACAGAAAGAGAAAAGGAAAGAGAGGTACATGCTTCTTCCCATGAGTGATACTTCCCATGAGTTTTCTGCTCACCTCTCATTGGCTGGAACATAGGGACACACCTAGCTGTAAGGGAGGCTGGGAAACTTTTTTTTTTTTTTTTTTTTTTTTAAGTAGCCTCCATGCTCAATGTGGGGCTTGAACTCATGCCCCTGAGATCAAGACTCACATATTCTACCAACTGAGTGAGCCAGGTGCCCCTGGGAAATATTCTTTATTCCAGGTAGCTATGTACTATGTTGAAAATCAGGAGATGAGGGGAATAGATTTTTTTTTTTTTTAAGATTTTATTTATTTAAGAGAGGGAGAGGGATAAGCAGATACCCTACTGAGCAGGGAGCCTGATGGGGGGCTCGATCCCAAGACCCTGAGATTACAACCTGAGCCAAAAGCAGACGCTGTACTGACTGAGCCACCCAGTTGCCCTGAGGAGAATGGATATCGGGGAATAACCGACAATCTATGCTACAGTATACATAGATTTGTCTCATTTTTAAAAACTGAATTTTTTATAGCCAGCTGTCCAAGAAAGAAAGAGTGGGAATCCTTCACCAAGCCCCATGTTCTGCTCTTCCAAATTGAAGTCTCCCTTGGTTGTGTGATTGGTAGAGTTAGGTCACATGTCCATATTCTAGTTGCCAGGGAGGCTGGGAATTTGAGTTCTGACTTACAGGTTGAGGACAAAACTCATAATAGGGGAGGGGCGCCTGGATGGCTCAATGGGTTAAAGTCTCTGCCTTCAGCTCAGGTCATGTTCTCAGGCTCCTGGGATGGAGCCCAGCATCTGGCTCTCTGCTCAGCAGGGAGCCTGATTCCCTTCCTCTCTCTCTGCCTGCCTGTGATCTCTGTCTGTCAAATGAATGAATAAAATCTTAAAAAAAAAAAAAGAAAACAAAACCTCATAATAGGGGAATTCTTCCAAATACAGAAAAACCACTTAGAATATGGACCAATTCTCCTGTCAGAGACACCTACATTAAATCTTAAAATATTTTAAAATCTTTTTTTAAAATATTTTATTTATTTGTGAGAGAGAAAGAGAGAGAGTGAGTGCACAAGCAGGGGAGCAGCAGGCAGAGGGAGAAACAGACTCATCTCTCATCCCAGGACCCTGAGATCATGACCTGCCCAAAAGGCAGACACTTAACTGACTGAGCCACCCAGGCATCCCCAAATATTTTTAAATTTAAAAGCATTGAGGCACCTGGGTGGCTCAGTCGTTAAGCATCTGCCTTCAGTTTGGGTCATGGTCCCAGGGTTCTGGGATGGATCCTGCCATCTGACTCCCTGTTCAGCGGGAAGCCTGCTTCTACCTCTCCCACTGCCCCTGCTTGTGTTTCCTCTCTAGCTGTCTCTTTCTGTCAATTAAATAAAGAAAATCTTTTTAAAAATCTTAAAAGCATCAAAAATATAAGAAGATAGTGAGGAATTACTGATCCAAGATACATGAAAAGATAGGAATCCAGGGAGATCAGAGCCGCCAGATAAAATACAGAACTTCCAGGTATATTTGAATTTCAGATAACCAACAATTTTTTTTTTTTTTTTTAGTGTATGTCCCGGTCAAATTTGAATTTCAGGTAAACAACAAATTATTTTTTAGCATAAGTGTGCCCATGCCATACTTCTGAAATACTCATACTAAAAAGCGGTTATTTATTCAAAATTCAAATTTAACTGGACGTCCTGCATTTTTATTTATTAAAGTTGGCAACCCAAGCAGAGAAGTGAGTCCAGCAGTTGGGGCTGCTCTTGTTCAGGGGCATTTGCCAGTTTGAGTCATCAGAGAGGTTGAGCTGTGCTTTCAAAAGCTTATTAGGATTAAGGGTACAAAGTTGGAATGCAGAGCCTACCAAGGTTGGAGGCTGATAAACCACCCCTGTGGTAGACTCTTACTTTGATAATCCCCGGTGAACCATGGGTATGGGTATTCATACTCCGTGTACTCCCCTTAATTCTGGACGGGCTCTGTGACCCATTTTACTCAATAGAATGTGATGGAAGCAATGTTGTACCTGGTCTTGTTGAAGCCTTAAGAAGGCGGCTTCCATATTTTGGCTCTGGGGGAAGCAAGTTTCCAGTAGTAAGTCCAACTACCAGAAGAAATGGGAGCTAACTAAGGAAGGTGATGTGTACCCAGATGGATTTCAGAATTGCTATGGACTTGTGGCTGCTATGTTTCTGCCAGTTCCTCCTTTTAATTTTTTAAAAATTTTTTTAAAAAGATTTTTTATTTATTTAATAGACAGAGAGCACAAGCAGGGGGAACGGCAGGCAAAGCAGGCAGAGGGAGAAGTAGACTCCCTGCCAAGAGAGGAGCCCGATGCAGCACTCCATCCCAGGACGCTAGAATCATGACCTGAGCTAAAGGCAGCCACTTAACCGACTGAGCCTCCCAGGCTTCTCCAGTTCCTCCTTTTTAAAGAGGAATATATTTAGGGGTTTTCCTATGGGGAGCAGATAACTTTTCTCTTTAGTTCAAAGGTTGTCAGAAACAGAGGAGGATCACTTGAGAAATCTCATTCATACCTAGATTTGATTCAGATCATGAAATTATGGACCTCAAACCCAATCCTGATAGAGCTATGAGGTGAGATTCTGCAGGGGGTGGGGGTGGTCTAAAGGGGTGGTGAGTTTGTTTTGCATGGGCGAAGAAGTGAAACATTAGGGGACAGAGGGAAGACTGATTGATTATTATTTTAGTGACTTCCAGTAAACCACGTATCTGTACTCACATCATTATTAGTTCCCTCCCCTTGAACCTGGTGACCCGTGACCTGCTTTCACCAACATAACATGATGGAAATGACACTGTTGGTTCCAGATCTAAACCTTTAGAAGGGCTGGCAGCTTCCAAATTTACTCTTCAGAGGAAACCAGTTATCATGTAAAGGTCCAATTATCTTGAGACAACCATACTGTGACAAACCCAAGCTACCCTCATGGACCATGTGGAGAAGAACTTAGGACCCTTACCAATATCCCAGCTGAAGTCCCACTTGCCCTCCATTTGATAAGGCCATCTTGGCAGTAGATCATTCAGGACTGGTCAAGCTGGTGATGCCACACAGAGACCAGGTGATGCCACACAGAGACCAGGTGATGCCACACAGAGACCAGTTGTCACTGCCCCAAACTGCAGCATTATGAGCAACTAAATAGAATAGTTTAAAAAATTTTTTTTTTAATTTAATTAAAAAAAACCCCATTTATTTATTTATTTATTTATTTATTTATTTATTTATTTATTTGAGGAGGGGAGGCGCAGAGGGAAAGGAAGAGAGAGTCCCAAACAGACTCTGCACTAAGCACAGAACCCAATGTGGGGCTTGATCTCTTGAGCCTGAGACCATGACCTGAGCTGAAATCAAGAGTCAGTTGTTTAGCTGACTGAGCCACACAGGTATCCCTAGAATAGTTTTTGTTTTAGGTCAGGAGTAAGTAAACTATGGCCCACGGATGGCTGCCTTTTCTTTCTTTCTTTCTTTCTTTCTTTCTTTCTTTCTTTCTTTCTTTCTTTCTTTCTTTCTTTTTTAAAAGATTTTTATTTATTTATTTGACAAAGAAGAGATCACATGTAGGCAGAGAGGCAGGTGGGGGGGGGGGG
>NC_081561.1:33041738-33046241 GCF_022355385.1 Mustela nigripes | reverse complement strand
TTTTTTTTTTTTTTTAACTGCTTTATTGAAAAACAATTAATTCACATTCCATATATTTCACCCATTTTTAAAAAAGGTTTTATTTACTTGAGAGACAGAGAGCAAAAGAGAACACCAGCAGGAGGAGGGAGAGAGAAGAAGAAGCAAACTTCTCACTAAGCAGGGAGCCTGACACGGGCCTCAATACCAGAATCCTGGGATCATGACCTGAGCTGAAGGCATATGTTTAACTAACTGAGCCACACAGGCAGCCCCAATTTACCCACTTTAAGTATGCAACTCAGTGGTCTTTAGTATGTTCACAGATATATACAACTCTCACACAATCAACCTTAGAATATTTTTATCACCTCAAAAAGAAACCCTATACCCTTCCTCTATACTCCCAGTCCCTAACAGTCACCGATCTACTTCTAGTCTTCTGTCTTCTCTGTTCTGGACATCTCATATTAATGGAATAATATAATATACAATCTTTTGTGATTATCTTTTTTAACTTAGTGTAACATCTTTGAGGATCATCTATATCATTGCTTCTATCTTTTGTTCTTTTTAATGGCAAAATAATATTCCATTGTATGGATATACCACATTCTGTTTATCTGTTCATCAGCTGATAGACATTTGGGCTCTTTTGAGCATTGGTTGCTAGACCTTCTGTTATGAATGGCTATTCATAATGGCTATTATGAATGATGCTAATATATAGGTTAGTGTACAAGTACCTGTTTGAGTCCCTGTTTTCAGTTCTTTTGGGTATATATCCAAGAGTGGAATTGCTGGGTCATATGCTAATTAGATGTTTGACATTTTAGGAAGTACCAAACTATTTTCCATAGAACCTGTACTATTTTACAACCCACTGGCAATGCACAAGGCTTCCAATTTCTCCACCTACTCACCAATGCTTAGTAGTCTTATTGAAAATCAGTTGACCATGGATGTGTGGGTTTATTTCTGGACCCTCAATTCCATTTCATTGATCTACATGTCTATCCTCGTACCAGTACCCAGTATTAGCTACTGTTGCTTTGTAATACATTTTGAAATGAGAAAATGTGAGTCCTTCTAATTTATTTATTTATTTATTTATTTTTTTTAAGTAAGTTCCACACCCAGTGTGGGGCTTGAACTCACAACCCCAAGATTAAGAGTTGCATGTTCTACTGACCGAAACAGCCAGGCGCCCCATGTTCTTCTTTTAATTAATTTGTTTGTTTATTATATATTTATTTTTAAAGATTTTATTTTTAAACAATCTTTATACCCAACCTGGGGCTCAAACTCAAAACCTTGAAAACAAGAGTTACATGCTCTACTGACTGAACCAGCCAAGCACCCCCTGTTTTTCTTTTTCTTGTTTAAAAAAGATTTACCTATTCATTTGAGAGAGAGAAAGGATGCAGGTGGAGAGGCATGGGGAAAGGGCAAGAGAAGCAGACTCCCTGCTGAGCGGGGTTGAGTGGGGGGAAGCCTGACTCAGGGCTCCATCCCAGAACCCTGAGATCACAACTGGAACTGAAATCAAGAGTCAGATGCTTAACTGACTCAACCACCCAGGTGCCCCATTTTTCTTTTTAAATACTGTTTTGCTATTCTGGGTCCCTTGTAATTCTATATGAATTTTAGAATCAACTTGTTGATTTCTATAATGAAGTCAGTTGGGACTCTAATGGGATTGTGTTGAATTTGTAGATAATTTGGGAAGTATTCCCATCTTAACAATGTTAAGTCTTTCAATGTGTGGATATAGAACATTTCTCTGATTACATACGTCTTCTTTAATTTCTTTCAACAATGTTTTGCAGTTTTCAGAGTATAATTTTGTCACTTTGTTAAATTTATTCCTAAGTATTTTTAAATTATTATTATTTAAGATTTATTTATTTACTTTAAAGTTTTTTTTTTTTTTAATTTATCTATTTGAGAGAGAGAGAGAGCTCTAGCAGGGGGAGTGTAAGGGGGAGAGGGAGAAGCAGACTTCCTGCTAAGCAGGGAGCCCAATGCGGGACTCAATCCCAGAACCCTGAGATCATGATCTGAGCCAAAGGCAGATGACCAAACAACTGAGACACACTGGCTCTCCAATATTTTATTTTTAAGTAATCTCTATCCCCAACATGGGGCTCAAACCCACAACCCCGAGATCAAGGGTCTCATGTTATACCAACTGAGTCAGTTAGGTGCCCCTATTATTATTTTTTAAAGTAAGCTCTACACACAACGTGGGGCTTGAACTAATGACCCCAAGATCAAGAGTCACAGGCTCTACCAGGATTGAGCCAACCAGGCGCCCCAGTGTTTTATTCTTTTTGAGCTATTATAAATGAAATTTTTCCTTAATTTCATTTTTGCATTGTTCACTGGAAGTGTATAGAAATATAATTGATTTTTATGACTTGCCTTGTTTCCTACAAACTTGCTGAATTCGTTTATTACTATTTTTTTAAGTAAGCTCTACACCCAATGTGGAGCTTAAACTCAGAACCCCAAGATCAAGAGTCACATGTTCTACTGATTGAGCCAGTCAGGTGCCCCTGAATTCACTTAATGGTTCTAACAGTTTTTATGTGGATTCCTTAGTATTTTCTTCTTTCTTTCTTTCTTTTTTTTTTTATTTCTTTATTTGACAGAGAGACACACTGAGAGAAGGAACACAGCAGGGGGAATAGGAGAGGGAGAAGCAGGCTTCCGGTGGAGCAGGGAGCTGGATGCGGGGCTTCGACTTGAGGCGAAGACAGACACTTAACGACTGAGCCACCCAGACGCCCCAGTATTTTCTTTTTTTTAAGTTTTTATTTTAAAAAGATTATTTATTTGTTTATTTATTTATTTATTTATTTTAGAGAGAGAGTGCAAGCACAGGAGAGTGAGCTAGGGGAGGAGCAGAGGGAAAGGGAGAGAAGCAGACTCCCTGCTGAGCACGGAGCCCAAGACAAGGCTCTATCTCAGGATCTTGAGACCATGACCTGAGCTGAAATCAAAAGTTGGACACTTAACAGTCTGAACCAGCGAGGCACTCCTCTTTAGTATTTTCTGTATACAAGGTCATGTCATCTGTGAAGAGAGGTAGATTTATTTCTTCCTTTCCAATCTGGATGCCTTTTAATTTCTATTTCTTGCCTAATCATCTGGCAAAAACCTCCAATACAATACTAAATAGAAGTAGCAAGAGGGGATATCCTTGTCTTGTTCCTTGTCTTTTTCTTGGAGAAGGTATCTAGTCTTTCACTATTAAGCATGATGTTAGTTGTGGGTTTTTCACTCATTTTTTTTTATAAGCTTGGGAATGACTGCCTGGCTTTGTAAATAAAGTTTTATTAGAACACAGCCATTCCATTCATTCATGTATGGTCTATGGTTAATTTGAACTATAATGACAGAGCTGAGTAGTTGTAACAGAGACCATATGGCCTGCAAATCTAAAATATTTACCATCTGGCCCTTTAAGAAAAAGTCCACTGACAATTAAACTGCTGAATTTTGGGTTAGTTTGCTGTGAAACAATATATGACTAAAACAACTCCCAATCTTTGACTAAAACCTCAAAGAACTGCAACATGGGGTAAGGAGGAAACATAAATAAACAAACTGTCCCACAAACTGTCCTCCAGCTTCAAGTCATCTGGGATGCTCAGAAAATCAGAAGCCCCGAAACTGAGTTAAGGTGATCCTAGCTTGCTAGTGTCCTCAGATGCCTGCAGAAATCAATGGAAATCCTTTTGAGAGGAAGATATTATTATTGATGCCTCAAATGATTTTTCAAATACAATGTCCAAAATATAACCAGGTACATGAGGAGATAAAACAACATGAGGAAGAACCAGTAGTTTAAAACTGACAATGGAAGCAGGCCCATAGGGACACTAGATTGAAATTAATAGACAGAAACCATAAAACAACTACACTTTCTCTGTTTAAAGAGAGAAAAGCTGAGCTTTAAAATTATAGCAAGACAAGAGATATAAGAAATATAAGAAGTGACACAGCAGATCTGAAAAAGACCCAATTAGAAATTTTGGAACTAAAAAACAAAACAAGGGGTGCCTCGGTGGCTCAGTGGATTAAGCCTCTGCCTTTGGCTCAGATCATGATCTCAGGGTACTGGGATTGAGTCCCACGTCGGGCTCTCAGCTCGGTGGGGAGCCTGCTTCTCCCGCCCCCGCCTGCCTCTCTGCCTACTTGTGATCTCTCTCTGTCAAATAAATAAACAAAATCTTTAAAAAAATAATAAAAAATATGAAAAATAAAACAAAACAAAAAACAAAACAAAACCAAACCCAGACAAACCAAAAAACAAATTAAGAGCTTGATGGATGGGTTTAAAAAGATAATTTTTTTTTTTTTTAAGTAGACTCCACACCCAACGTGGGGCTTGAACTCACGAGCCTGACATCAAGAGTTGCATGTCAGGCACCCCAAGAGGAGAATTTTTTAAAAAGCTAAAGGCTTTTTATTTTTTTTTAAGATTTTTTTTTTTAAAGATTTTATTTATTTATTTGA
>NC_081561.1:32957682-33041338 GCF_022355385.1 Mustela nigripes | reverse complement strand
AGGGGCTCGATCCCATGACCCTGGGATCATGACCTGAGCCGAAGGCAGAGGCTTTAACCCACTGAGCCACCCAGGCGCCCCTTTTTTTAAGATTTTATTTATTTATGTGACAGACAGAGATCACAAGTAGGCAGAGAGGCAGGCAGAGAGAGATGAGGAAGCAGGCCCCCTGCTGAGCAGAGAGCCAGATGTGGGGCTTGATCTCAGGACCCTGGGATCATGACCTGAGCTGAAGGCAGAGGCTTTAATCCACTGAGCCACCCAGGTGCCCCAAAGGTAAAGGCTTTTTAAAGGGGTGCCTGGGTGGCTCAGTCATTAAGTGTCTGCCTTCAACTCAGGTCATGATTCTGCTCTTGGGATCGAGCCCTACATCGATCTCCGTATAGAGCCCTGCATCCAGCCCTGCATGGAGCCCCACATCAGGCTCTCTGTTCTGCAGGAAGCCTGTTTCTCCCTTTCTCACCACGCCTCCCCCCACCCCCTGGCTTATGTTCCCTCTTGCGCATATGGCTCTCTGTTAAATAAATACATAAAATATTTTAAAAATATAAAAAATTAAAAGCTGAAGACAGAATTAGTGAAATGAAAAGTAGTCACAAGAAACTTTTAGAACATAGCATTGAAGAACAAAAGATAGAAAAAACGAAAAATAAAAGAAAAGGATGTAGTGAGAAGGTCTAATAGGTATTTCAGCTGGGGGCCCAGAAGGAAAGAGTAAGAAACAATATTTAAACATACAATGGCTGAATTTTTTTCAAAATTAATGAAAAATTGTGCAGATGTGATAAGAAGCCACGAAATGACATATATTCACTCCAGCATGTGTTCTGACTCTTAAAACAATGCATCCTTGGGGCACCTGGCTGCCTCAGCCGTTAGAGCGTGCAACTCTTGATCTCAGGGTCATGAGTTCAAGCCCCATGTTGGGTGTAGAGCTTACTTAAAACAAAAACAAAAACAAAAAACCCCAGTACATCCTTCCTGTGCAAATCTGTCTTTGAAAGGATTTTGAAATCAACAACAGGTAGCTCCATAGCAGATGGAATAGGGCTTGTGTGGGCTGAGTTCAAATACAAGCTTTGCCACTCCTTGAGGTGCTACCTGGAGAAGTTAGCCAAACTTCAGTTTTCTTGGCTAATGAATAGGGCTAGTAATGCAGACCTATCCCACATTGCCATTGTGAGACTCAAGTGATACAGTGCATGTGAATAAACCTAGTGAATGCCAAGTACTTTAAAAATGAGATATGATTTGAGCAGGATCACAGTATTCCCAGTGACAGTGACAGATAGGACTGGCTACATAATTTGCAGGTCCCAGTGCAAAATGAAAATGCAATGTTGAGAAATTATGAAGAATCTCAAGACAGTGACAGCAGAGCATGAAACCAAGTGTAGGTCACATGCCCCCTGAAGCCAGCCTTGGTAACAGGCCCTGAAAAGAACCACTCTGTGCATTAGGAAAGGGCTGTCCGTCCCACACCAAGGTGTCTGCAGCCATAGCCCACGTTATCTTTGAGTTCTGAAGGGCAGCAGTGTTTGGGGAAATTGCAAGCACACGTGTTTCCAAATGCCAAGGAGGGCAAGTGCAGTGACCGGAGTGGTTTTCTGAGAGAGTGGGTGGGGCCAGCCAGGCTGCCATCAGAACTGTGGAACTGACTGTTCCCCACAGACGCTGGCCTAGAAAAAAAAAGCCTGCAGCTGTATCTACAGGCCCTGTTGTTGTTTGCTGCGGTGTGTTACAACACAGCCTGGCAGCCTCCAGGGCCTTTCTGTCTTCCTCCTGGAAGAGCCTGGTCCCAGAGCATGTGACATGACCACACAGCCCTGCAGATTTGCCCATATTTCTCCTCGCTATTCCCTTAATTACTAGGCTTTTCCAGGTCTGCGTGCTTTCTGCTCACACTATCCTCTGGAGTCCAGGAATCCCCCTTTTCCCTCTTCCACATCCCTCCGTCTGGCAAACACCATCTTTGAAGACTCCATCTTTAGGAGTCAGCTCTACTGTCACCTCTTCCGTGAAGCCTTCCCTGCCTTTCCCAGGAAGAGCCAATTGCTTCTTCTTGGAGCTGCCCACTGTAATGTAAGTGGTATTGACAGGTGCTGTGGATGTTACTATTTCCCTGGCTAAAGCTTTCAAGAGCTGTCACAGTGTCTTTTCACCTATGTATACTCTGCGCACAGCATTTGCTATTAGTAGATTCTTTTCTTAAATTGATTAATTTATTTGAGAGAGTGCATGCACACGAGAAAGGGGAGGAGCAGAGGGAGAGGAACAGGCAGACTCCCAGAGCAGGTGGAGGGGATTGATTTCACAACCCTTAGATCATGACCTGAGGTGAAACCAAGAGCCCCACGCTTTACCAAGCCACCCAGGCTCCCCTGTTGGTAGATTTTTAATCAGCTTGTGTTGGAAACTTTTAGAACAAATCATTGAAGGATAAAAGGTTGGGTTTGGGTTTAATCACCAGTGTCTTGTTGAATTAATGCATGAATAAATTGTTTCAGTGGCATCTGGTAAAGAGTGAAACTTACAGGCATTAAGTCAGGTCCCTTGCCCTTGAGGAGGTTTCAGTGTTGGTTCTAGTTGCCCTCTCTGCAGGCACCACCTCCTGAAGGCCGTGATGGTGATTTGTTGAAGAGGTTCTTCAGAAATACCTAAATGACCAACATGACATAATGCAGAGAGCAGATTTGGAGCTAAGAGATGTGGCTTCTGATCTGGTTATGAGACATCAGGTTTCCACAGGTGACTATTAAGCTCCATAGCTATGGGACTTTAGGTTTCAGTTTCCTTAACAGTGAGGGATTGACTTAGTTATCCCCTAAAGGCCAGGTGCGGCCAACTCAAGCCCAGGTGCGGCCAACTCAAGTCCCTCATCTGAATCTCTATGGGGAACTACACAGAGGGAGCCAGCCTTCCAGCTGGAGGAGTTTGGCCCCTCCTTAAGGAGAGTTTGTTCAGCAGGTCTACCCCTTTGTTGATGGCAGGGGTGGGGTGCGACAGTAGGCGATCAGAGAACACAAACATTTTTTAAGGACCTTTGCCGTCTCAATCGCCTCGTATCTCACGCTAAAAAGGCAGAAAGCCACGGCCAACCACTGTCTTCACAGTCATTTAGTGTCCATAGGGAAATGCTGCGTGCTAAACTCGCTCTCAAAGTGGGATTTCCCCAGACTCAACTGGGCATCTTTGACTTCCTGGCGCTAACCTAGTCCGCTTACCTGACACAAGCAGCCAGGCCTACCCGCTCCATTCTCTGAGAGGTAGGCCGGGTAAACAGGAGGGTAGAGCTTTCAGAGATACTATTCAGATGTGAAGTCAACTAGCTTGTTTAGGCATGAGTTTCTCTGGAGGTAAGAGATGGTGTGAGGGGGCGTCGGTCAGTTTCCTCCATCCCTTCCCTCCCGCCCCACAAAGGCCAAGGGCCAGACACGTGGGCAGCTGTGGAGAGGCGGAGTTTACACCAAGGCGGAGGTGCAAAAGGACGGGGGCGGGGTCTCATTTGCATGGACGGCGCGCGGCCACCAATCCGGACAGGCGGAGCGACAGCCCGCGCGCCTTTTGGGGGCGGACTGACAGCCCCAGGGCCCTATGGAAGGCGGGTCCTGCGGCCGGCAGGGGCGGGACCGTGCCGGGCGCTGCCCGGGGGATTCGGGCCGGTTCGCGGGCGCTGCCAGTCTCGGGCGGCGGCGTCCAGCGCGCGGACGGCCTGCCGGGCGGGCTGGGGGCAGAGCAGCGCGCGGGTGAGGCAGAGAGAGACCGGGCCGAGGAGCAACCACTGCGACAGGTACCGGCGCCATGGCCATAGGGATGGGGCGGGCGGCCGCAGCGCCTCGGGAGCCGAATTCCCTCCTTCGCGGTCCGGGGGCCGCCGCGCTGCGGCGCACCCTCATGCATGGGTTCCCAGCCCCCGGAGCGGCGCTTCGGGGCGAACGGTGCCGGGCAAGCCTCGAGGCGAGCGCGCCGGGTGCCCCTAGCCCCACTGCGGAGCCCCTCTGTGACCCGCCGGCCCTCGGGGCCGGTGCTCCCTTTGGGAGGCGCGGAGTCCGGCGGCCGCGAGAGCCGCTCCCCGCCCCCGCCGCGCTCCCCCTCGCGGAGGCGAGGCCGGTCGCGCCGGCTTGTCCTCACCCGGCTTTTGTTTCCCGCCCGAGGTGACAGGTCCCGGCTCCGGCTCCCGTCGGCGGCCCCCGACTCGCCCGAGGCCCGGCGCCTGTGACCGCGACCGCCCGGAGCAGGCTGCGGGACCCGCCGAGAGCCGGGCGGCGCGTGAGCAGCAGCCGCCGCGGGCGGGAGAGAAACTTCGCCTTCTGGGGCCCGGGCGGCGGGCGAAGTCGAGCCGGGGTGAGCGGTGCGCCGGGACGCCGGGCGCGATGGAGCCGCGCACACCTGGCGGGGCCCGTGGCGGGCGAGGATAACCGAGTGTCCCGCGGCTGCCCTCCTCGCTTTCGGTTTGCGCTCCCCGGGCGGTGGGTGTGGATGCGTGTTCTCCGCCTTCACCTGCCGCCTGGGACAAGTGGCTGGGATACAGCATCCCGGTGCTCGGCCGCTCTTGGAGGGTGCCGGTGCAGCGCCGTTTTAACAGGTGATTATTCTCTTGCCAGGTGAAAGCCAGTTAAAACTTGTTCTAGGGCTCCTCATTCGGTTCACTCCTAGAATGTTAGAACTGCTTCCACTGATGTCTGAAAAGCTGTGCTGGCGATCGTATAGAAGCCAAACCCAGTATTGATTTAAAAACAAACCTAACCATTCGATGGGGTCAGCAGCGTGTAGGACGAGCTTGGAGGAACATTGTAGTCTTACTTAACAGTTCGGTTTCTGCAGTGGTGGCAAAAGCATAGTAAGGTACAAAGTAAATGGAGAATGCAGAACTCTAGATATCTGTGGTTCAGGACAGCGTGTACAACGTTTGGCCGCCATTCAGAAAATTCTGCATGAAGTAGTTTGAGCTCGTGGTTTTGGATTTACTTTTCAGGAGGATGTTTTCCATTGGAATAAGGCTTAGCGTTGAATGGGAGCTTTCTTTGCCTCGCTGAAGGTAGACAGGAGTGTTTATTTTCATTGTCTTACCATTTTGTTAGATTGTGGACAAGGGAAGAGTTAAGGCATATTTCGGTTAAGTATTTTTAATAGTCTATGGAATTCTGTCCCCCCCCCCAACTCCCGAGGGTTTTTACGTTAGAGAATTATAGTAGCTTTCTCTCTTGGTGTTTGAATCAAAATTCAAGGATAGACTTGAAAGATTTTTTTATTCTTTTAGGGAAATCTTTATTTGTGATACTTTCACTTACCATTTTCTCTTTGTCTTTCTCCCAACTGACCTCTACTTAATCTGCAGTTACGGCCCTGACCAATATAAGGCATCTACAGAAAAAAATACATTTGAAAATAATGCATAACAATTTTTAAATGTAGTTTTTACATATTTAAATTTATTTATAACACCTGATTTAGCTCAATTTTTTTCTGATGTGTCTTTATCTTCTGGGGATGATTTATATTTATTTAATAGAAGTGTTACTTCTTAAGAACAAAGTTACAGTTTTGATTTAATTATGCTACTTTATTAGTATTTTACTGAATTATAATTTTACTATTTACCTAGCTAATTAGTAACACCATTTAAAGCTGAATGCTTTAACCAATAGGCTTGTTGTGACTGGGATTTTTAAAAACAAAATCAAAGATGGTTTTATGAAATGTTTTCTGTCACTAAAACAATGGGCTTAAAGTTATGAGGTCTTTGTCTTTACAACATTTAACAGAACAAATATTTTTCTGAATCTTTAATTTTTTAGTTATGGTAGTTTAGATGAATTTCTTTTTTAAAACATAATTTTAACCAGTTCAACATGAAAAACGCAAAATACTGGATTAGGCAACTAATTAAAACTTCAGTTTTCTGTTTATTCTTGGATTGGAAGAGAACACATACTTTGGGTTATTTAGTTTCCTAAAAGTTTCTTAGCTTAGAATGAATCCGTCTAGAGAAGAAAGAACATAGTCTTTCTGTAGCTATAGAAGAAATTATTGCTATTAAAGCTAAGTTGTCTTTTTGATGCTTACGGTAGGTTGGCTGAACAGTGATTTGTCCTGTAGAGTTGGTTTTATTCTATATAGATAGTTGTAAGGAATCTTATAAGTCTGGGGGTCCTCATTGTTTTGGATGATTTAGGTGATTGTTCTTTAAAGTGTATAGGAATATACTAGTTTAACTACTGTGTGTAATTTACTATGTATAATAAGTATTATAATCTGTAACCTATGGTGATATTTAAATATACCACATATGATAAATTAAACTTATATTTCATAGTTTTATTTATATAAAAGCATAATTTAAGAACTTTATAAAGTAACTGTAATTAAAAACCCATTTTCAAATTCAGTTTTTAGGTATTTTACTGGGTTTTTTTGTCCACTTTAACTTGTGGTAGACCATATCATAAAATTATCAACCACATTTCAGTTTCAAAATTAAGCATAAGTTGAAGTCTCACATCTATATGGTAAACATTGTGAGTGTGTTTCAGTCATTTATCCTCAGGTGTGGTTCCTTTTGAATTTTGAATTTGGGAGTGGGCAAATATTTTTGAATGAATAGGACCACAAAAAAACAAGGACATTTATTAAAATAGCTAATTTGAGGAATAAATCAGATGATCCTCTTAGACATCAATGTGGCTTTATTTGACAGTAATATGCATGTCATACTGGAATATCTCTATACAGGCCCTTACTGTAATTTTTCACAATTCCTAAAGAAAAAATCTGTACTTTTAAAAAAAAGATTTTATTATTTATTAATGAGAGAGGCAGAGGGAGAACGCAGGCTCCCTGTGAGCAGGGAGTTCGACTGGGTCTTGGTCCCAGGACCCTGGTATCATTAACCTGAGCAGCAGGCAGATGCTTTACTGGCTGAGCCACCCAGGCACCCCAAGAAAAAAATCTATATTGTACATATTTTGCCACAGCAAATTCTGTAATTATTTAATACTGAACAACCAAATATGTATATTTTATAATTCTGAAACTATTTGAACTTTTTTTTTTTTTAAGATTTAAGTAATTTGGGGCACCTGGGTGGCTCAGTGTGTTAAAGCCTCTGCCTTCTGCCCAGGTCATGATCCTAGGGTCCTGGGGATCGAGCCATAGATCAGGCTCTGTGTTCAGCAGGGAGCCTGCTCCCCCCACCCCCCTGCCTGCCTCTCTGCCTACTTGTGATCTCCGTCTGTCAAATAAATAAATAAAATCTTTTTTTTATTTTTTTTTTAAAGATTTTATTTATTTATTTGACAGAGAGAAATTACAAGTACACTGAGAGGCAGGCAGAGAGAGAGAGAGGAGGAAGCAGGCTCCCCGCCGAGCAGAGAGCCCAATGCGGGACTCGATCCCAGGACCCTGAGATCATGACCTGAGCCGAAGGCAGCGGCTTAACCCACTGAGCCACCCAGGCGCCCAATAAATAAAATCTTAAAAAAAAAAAAAAAAAAAAACGATTTAAAGAAATCTGTACACCCGGTGTTGTACTTGAACCCACAATCTGGAGGTCAAGAGACACATGCTCCACCGACAGAGCCAGACAGGCACCCTGAAACTATTTAAACTTTTTAACCTAGCTGATTAATAAATTAGATTTTTTAATTATACATTTCTGAATTTTCTACAGTGCATTTTGTTTTATCAAACAATCTCTAGCTTTTATTAAAGTTTTATTAAAGAAAAAAATTTTAAGATTTTATTTATTTGACAGATCACAAGTAGACAGAGAGAGGCAAGCAGAGAGAGAGGGGGAAGCAGAGCAGAGAGCTCTGAGCAGAGAGCTGCGCAGAGAGCTGTATATTTTATAATATACAGCTGCTGACCAGAGAGCCAGATGTGGGGGTTCGATCCCAGGACCCTGAGATCATGACCTGAGCCAAAGGCAGAGGCCTAACCCACTGAGCCCCACAGGCACCCCTATTAAAGAAAAATTTTGCATGATTTACTTTTTACCAGTCTTTTGTGGTATGCTTTTAATGATACCAGAATTGCCTGGATCATTGATAACCAGGGTGCACACTTTGGTATTTTCCACATGCTGTGTCCAATTCAATATTATTGCCGCTTTAGCAATGAACACGTTTTGGCCAATGTGATGTAGTACTGTATTTCAGAGTTCCTCAAGGCAGGCAGTTGTTGGCTAGGATTACCAGTTTTGCTTGGCCATCTTTGATCATTTTGTCTGCTTGTACCCCATCATGTACTGTTCACTTATATTGAGTTGGAGCCTAGAGATAATTCACTCCAGTGACTTTTTCTTCTGTGCAGCCACCATCTTCTTGCTTTAGATGCAGGACAAACTCCAACCAAGAGCAGTCGCCAAGATGGCCAAGGAGAGAGGAATGACCTACAGGGCATTTTTAACTTCTGATAATATATCCCCAAAGTGTAAAAGAAAATGAAATCTATACACATAGGAGATTAAGTGGTTGTTAGTATGAAAGTAACTATTGATTTAAAAACAGTAACCAAGAGCGCCTCCGTGGCTCAGTGGGTTCAACCTCTGCCTTCAGCTCAGGTCATGGTCTCAGAGTCCTGGGATTGAGACCGGCATCAGCCTCTGTGCTCAGTGGGGAGCCTGCTTCTCCTCTCTCTCTGCCTGCCTCTCTGCCTACTTGTGATCTCTCTCTCTGTCAAATAAATAAATAAAATCTTAAAAAAAAATCGATAACTACTTAAGTATGACTTAATTTATGAAAAAGATACATACCAGGTAAAAGACTCTTCTGTCAGAAGAGACAGTTTAAAATTAGTTATAGTAGGTCCTTATGCACCCTTGTAACTAATCTGTGTAACAGGTTACTAAGGATATTTTAGCAGTATTTGAAACACTAAAATTCAAGTACTCAAAATGATTATATCTCGTGTTTTTTAGTGAAAAGAATGGGCCTGTACTCAGTTGAAACTTAAACATTTAAGGCTATATATAATCCTTAAATGGAGCAAGTTCATTTTATGCTTAATTTAGTATTTACTTCCAGTCTTTTGGAAAACGGCTAGTTAATGAGAATAAAGGACCACCAGAGGGAGTATGGGGTCTACACATTTATTGTATCTGTTTTCTACTCTTGGTCTGGAAGAAAAACACTTTAAAAATAAGAATAAGATTGTAATTCTTTAAAACAGGAAAAAGATAATGAAAGTTGGAGGTTGTAGCTGTTTATAGAGCTGCTGTTGTTTTTGTAAGTTAATCAAAACTGTTTTCCTAGTTTTAGAAAATGGTATAATTATTAGAAAAGTGAAAATGATGTATTTTCAGAGTGAGTAATGGGTTAAGTGAATAATCACACATCTGTGAAAGTTAAGGAACCTCCAAATGCTAAGAATGTTTTTTAAAAACGTAGTACATTAGAATTGTGTGTCCTTGAAGTTGCTCATTTTGGGGGAGGAGGAATAAAAGATGAACAAAGATCAAACATCTTTAAAACAGGGTTGTTTCCTCCTTTTATAGTTGCAAACCCTTCCTAAAGCAAGCAGTGGTAAATTTCTAGAACCATTTGTAGCATTCTGCCTCCATTTTGGCAATTTATAAGTGATGTTAAATGAGGATCCACTTCTAGTCCCTAAAAATGATCATCTAATTATCAAAAGCAGGTCTGGGAATTTCAAACAGATCTTTTAAAAAATCAGATTTGTATGTATGTTACTTAATGTTACTACCTCTGGAAATTAAAGAACCTCCTCTGCTTTCAGCTGAAAATTACGCAGTGGGATTTCAAAGTCAAGATGTGTTTGTCATAGACTTAATGCTGTAGTAAATTACTTTTTGGGATGGAGAAAACATTCTAGAGATTGAGTCCTTTTCAGAATATATTCTCCATGAAGATGGAATGGTCTTTACCCATGTTAAGTATTAGCCAATGGATTATTTCCCTGTTTAACTTTTTTAAAAAGCAAGACAATACGATAAAACTTGTAATTTTAACACATATTTTGGGTTTTACACCTTGCATAAAAAATTATTATGTAGTGGAGGTAACATTTAATATTTTGAAGTTCTAGTTTGGAGAGGAGATTTGTTATGAGAAGGAGCTATTTCATTGAAGCAGAACAGGGCAACTTAGGTGGAAAGAAATCTGTTTCTCTTTTGAAGCATTCTTGGGTTAATACATAATACTTACTAAGAAAAATTAAACAGACAGCATTCCCATCTTAGATTTATTTTCACTATGAACTTTATAAGTTTTTAAAAAATATCTTTGTTGGTTCCAGGTGGACTTCTCAGAATCTATTCATTTATATACATACTCACACAGATAAAACACCTATATTTTTTGTATTTTATATAACTATATATTTTTGTGATATGTTTATGGGCAATCAGTTCATCTTTCTATACTATATGACTTTATGGGCTCATTTATATGTTGGAACCCTCCCCTTTTTAAGTGAAATCTTATTGCATTAAGGGGAATAAAGTACATGTTTGCAAAAAGATTGATGTAAAATGTTCATGCAGCTTTTTTCATAATAGGAATGGACTACTGATTCACACAACATAAATGAATCTCAGAAATATTATTCAGAGCAAGAGAAGCGAGGCACAAGTATGTACCAAATGATGCCATTTATGAGAAATATAAGAACAGGCAAAACTTTAGGTGTGGTGATAGAAATCAGGACAGTGGCTTCTGGGTAAGGGTTGTGGTAGACTGGAAGGGGGCAAAAGGGACCTTTCTGGGGAGATAGAAGTATTCTGTAACTTGACTTTGGTAATGCTAATTCAGTGTATACTTGTTGTGTAACTTCTTATTTTCATATAATTTTTAACTTACAGAGAAGTTGCAAGGCCTAATACAAGGAACATTGAGATTCACCAGTTGTTGGTGTATGCGCTTGATCAAACTTATTGAGCTGACTACTTAAGATCTGGACACTTTACGGTATGTAATTTTTACTTTAATTAGGAAAAAAGCTACAACAATTTGAAGAGGACAGTGATCTTGTTACCTGCAAAAAGTGAAATACCTCAATTCAGACTTCATCAGTGCTTTCATAGTGATGGGGAAAAAGAGAATCTCTGTCAGCCTTCTTTTGTCTTTACATAGATGTATACACTCCGCTTCTCTCTAAAGTTTCCTAATGACCTGTTTCATTAGAAGAAATAAGATTCTGAAAATGATTGAAGGCAGAACTGCCAGCAAGGAAACCCTGCTTGATTTTGTTATCCTATGCACATCACCTAGGAAGTGAGACTGATAGCTAGCAATACTTTTCTGGGAATTGATTATTCCTGTTAGAAGAGTTGTACCCCTACAGCGTGCTAGGTTTTGCACAGACATGTATAGTTTTTATTTCTTGGAACTTACAGATGAAGAGAAGGCAAACAAATCTACTTATCATTTTTGGGTGGTGCTGTTTATCATAGAGAGGAAAGATATGCGCTTGTAAACCATATATACTACTCTTGCTTATCAGTAAGTGGTAAATCTAAGCGGTCAATTTGTTCTCTGCTAGTTGCGGTACTATCATGGTCTCAGTAGAGTGATACGACTTAAATTTCATCTATTTAAATCCTAGCTTAAACTATGATCATTGTTAAAAACTTTCAACTTTCCCCCCTCATTAGTTTATATAATTTTAAATATTTGTTTCTAATTTGTGGATATTGGCCCTTTTTTTTTTTTTTTTTTGCATCTCTGTAAAAAGTTGTTTGATTATTTACTAGAGTTGGAAGATGTTTGAGATAATATGATAGCTAACCAGCATGTCCAATGAATCAATCATTGATACTGGGAATAAATGTTTATTTTGCTTTTCGTAACTAACACATATGTTTATATGGACTATATATATATATTTTTTTTTTAACAAAAATAAAAGTTCTTTGAAGAGAAAAATAACAATTCTTCAGCGTCAGCCAACATGGGTAAATGGATTTTTTTCTTTTTAATGAACATATTTATAGTCCTCTAAAATGACAGGATGTTTTCTCCCTTTCATACACATTAAATTTGATTAATCTATTGAGAATCAATAAAACATTATTTGAAAAGTTTTTGTCTGTTAGAATTTTGTTTTGAGTTGTCAAGCCTTAACGACAGATAGAATTTTTAAGATATCTGGAGTGCCTGGGTGGCTCAGTTGGTCTTGATTTTTGGCTCAGGTGATGAGATGGAGCCCCACCTTGGGCTCTTGCTGGGGGTGGAGCCTTCTTGGGAGTCTTTTTCTCCCTCTCCCTGCCCCTCTCCGACTTGTGTTCATGCTTTCTCAAAAAAAGTTTTATTTTTTTAAAGATTTTATTTATTTATTTGACAGATAGATCACAAGTAGGCCCAGAGGCAGGCAGAGAGAGAGGGGGGAAGCAGGCTCCCCACTGAGCAGAGAGCCTGATGCGGGGCTCGATCCCAGGACCCTGGAATCATTGAAAAGAATTTTTAAAATATCTGTAGGTAGGCTTTTTAAAGACTTTTTTTTTTTAACTATGGAAGTTTTAAACTACACAGAACTGGGGAGAATAGTATTATGAACTTCCATATACCTGTTCTCCAGATTTATTAATTATCCGCATTTTGGTTAATGTTCTTTTAAGTTCTCACCACTATTGTAAAATAGTAGTAGTATTGGTGCATCAGATTTTTCTGTTTTTTCCAAAAGTTTTCTTATAAATAGAGAAACTTCAGAAGCATTGTGTTTTAGTTCAGAGGCTTGACTTTGGACAAACCATAATTTTGAAACTATTTTAATTGTTAGTTTTTTTTCCTGTTAATTCATAGCCTGAGAAAAAAATTAATTTTTTTTAGCTTTTCATTTAGAACAAAGCAGTCCAAATATTCCATATCTGTATGATAAGTATTATTCATCTGAAAGGTTAGGTTATCTTCAAAGTGTAATATCTGAGGGTTGCTATTGTCTTTTCCATAACCTTCTCTTTCTCTATAAACTTAATCATTGCTCTGCTTTCTAGACCGCAAATCTCTATCTTTTGTCTAAACTTGAGGCCCAAATTTTTACCTATGTCTTGAAACTAAATATGTTTAAATACCATCCCTGTAGCAGCTGCACACGAACACCCCTCCCCTTACCCCCAGCTGAAAAGCTCTTCCCAGTTTTCCTCTTCAGCTGTTAGTAACTTCATTATTCTTTTTTTTTTTTTTTAAAGATTTTATTTTATTTATTTGACAGAGATCACAGTAGACAGAGAGGCAGGCAGAGAGAGAGAGAGGGAAGCAGGCTCCCTGCTGAGCAGAGAGCCCGATGTGGGACTCGATCCCAGGACCCTGAGATCATGACCTGAGCCGAAGGCAGCAGCTTAACCCACTGAGCCACCCAGGCACCCAGTCACTTCATTATTCTTGTTGGTTATTTTTACTCTTACTTCCTAAATTCATTGAGTCACTAAAATAGTTTGTTTCTAACTTTATAATGACTCTTTTAATCTTTTTGTCCTTTTCATTTTCAGTATAATAATCTTGATTTGGTTAAGATGTTAAAGCAGGAGATTGTTCCTAATCTAGAATGAACTTCATGTACATAATAAAGGAAGCTATGTTCCTAAAGTAAACGAAGACATTTTCTTCCCTTCCAGAGAAGGCTTCAGTCAGCCTTCTATAGGCAAACACATCAGTATTAAGGCCTATGTGTTCACTGTATTTAAGCTAAGGTTCTATTTTAGACTTTAGGATCAGTTCAAATACCCTGGAGTACAGTGGCTGGCAGGGCCCACAGTTTATGGGGGGAGCAGTGTGTAAATAACAGACTTCATGAGGCCACAGCCTAGGATGAGTTCCTTCCAGCCCAACGTATCTTGAAGTGCTTTTCAGTGGAGGAAATTCTAAGTGTACATAACACATTTTCAGGACTTCCTGGTGTTTTTAAGGCTAAAGGTAAGAGTCTATGGGCTTATGTTAAAACTTCTCCCTCACGCCATATTTCCTGGTCAAGATAGTTTCTGTCTAAAAGCCACCTTTGCTGGAAGTGACAGGATACTCTCTTCATTTCTTTTCTTTACAGACTCCTGGCATTGATGTTTGTCAGAAAGATAGGAACCTGTGGTTAGTTAGGAGGGCATAAAATAGAAACGGGAAAATAAGTTATATCCATTGCATTTCCCACTAGCTGTCATCCAGCCTCCAGGGGTCTTGGGCTTGATTCCTTTCCCAGTGGATTGTAGTTTATCAGTTTGGCTGGCTTTTGATCAGCTTTCGGAGATCTTTTTTCTTTTCTTTTTATAAATTTTTTATTTTTTATAAACATATATTTTTATCCCCAGGGGTACAGGTCTGTGAATCACCAGGTTTACACACTTCACAGCACTCACCAAATCACATACCCTCCCCAATGTCCATAATCCCACCCCCTTCTCCCAAACCCCCTCCCCCCGGCAACCCTCAGTTTGTTTTGTGAGATTAAGAGTCACTTATGGTTTGTCTCCCTCCCAATCCCATCTTGTTTCATTTATTCTTCTTCTACCCACTTAAGCCTCCATGTTGCATCACCACTTCCTCATATCAGGGAGATCATATGATAGTTGTCTTTCTCTGCTTGACTTATTTCGCTAAGCATGATACGCTCTAGTTCCATCCATGTTGTTGCAAATGGCAAGATTTCATTTCTTTTGATGGCTGCATAGTATTCCATTGTGTATATATACCACATCTTCTTGATCCATTCATCTGTTGATGGACATCTAGGTTCTTTCCATAGTTTGGCTATTGTGGACATTGCTGCTATAAACATTCGGGTGCATGTGTCCCTTTGGATCACTACATTTGTATCTTTAGGGTAAATACCCAATAGTGCAATTGCTGGGTCATAGGGCAGTTCTATTTTCAACATTTTGAGGAACCTCCATGCTGTTTTCCAGAGTGGCTGCACCAGCTTGCATTCCCACCAACAGTGTAGGAGGGTTCCCCTTTCTCCGCATCCTCGCCAGCATCTGTCATTTCCTGACTTGTTGATTTTAGCCATTCTGACTGGTGTGAGGTGATATCTCATTGTGGTTTTGATTTGTATTTCCCTGATGCCGAGTGATATGGAGCACTTTTTCATGTGTCTGTTGGCCATCTGGATGTCTTCTTTGCAGAAATGTCTGTTCATGTCTTCTGCCCATTTCTTGATTGGATTATTTGTTCTTTGGGTGTTGAGTTTGCTAAGTTCTTTATAGATTCTGGACACTAGTCCTTTATCTGATATGTCGTTTGCAAATATCTTCTCCCATTCTGTCAGTTGTCTTTTGATTTTGTTAACTGTTTCCTTTGCTGTGCAAAAGCTTTTGATCTTGATGAAATCCCAGTAGTTCATTTTTTCCCTTGCTTCCCTTGCCTTTTGCGTTGTTCCTAGGAAGATGTTGCTGCGGCAGAGGTCGAAGAGGTTGCTGCCCGTGTTCTCCTCAAGGATTTTGATGGATTCCTTTCGTACATTGAGGTCCTTCATCCATTTTGAGTCTATTTTTGTGTGTGGTGTAAGGAAATGGTCCAATTTCATTTTTCTGCATGTGGCTGTCCAATTTTCCCAGCACCATTTATTGAAAAGGCTGTCTTTTTTCCATTGGACATTCTTTCCTGCTTTGTCGAAGATTAGTTGACCATAGATTTGAGGGTCTATTTCTGGGCTCTCTATTCTGTTCCATTGATCTATGTGTCTGTTTTTGTGCCAGTACCATGCTGTCTTGATGATGACAGCTTTGTAATAGAGCCTGAAGTCCGGAATTGTGATGCCACCAACGTTGGCTTTCTTTTTCAATATCCCTTTGGCTATTCGAGGTCTTTTCTGGTTCCATATAAATTTTAGAATTATTTGTTCCATTTCTTTGAAAAAGATGGATGGTACTTTGATAGGAATTGCATTAAATGTGTAGATTGCTTTAGGTAGCATAGACATTTTCACCATATTTATTCTTCCAATCCAGGAGCATGGAACATTTTTCCATTTCTTTGTGTCGTCCTCAATTTCTTTCATGAGTACTTTATAGTTTTCTGAGTATAGATTCTGTGTCTCTTTGGTTAGGTTTATTCCTAGGTATCTTATGGTTTTGGGTGCAATTGTAAATGGGATTGACTCCTTAATTTCTCTTTCTTCTGTCTTGCTGTTGGTGTAGAGAAATGCAACTGATTTCTGTGCATTGATTTTATATCCTGACACTTTACTGAATTCCTGTATAAGTTCTAGCAGTTTTGGAGTGCAGTCTTTTGGGTTTTCCACATATAGTATCATATCATCTGCGAAGAGTGATGATTTGACTTCTTCTTTGCCGATTTGGATGCCTTTAATTTCCTTTTGTTGTCTGATTGTTGAGGCTAGGACCTTTAGTACTATGTTGAATAGCAGTGGTGATAATGGACATCCCTGCCGTGTTCCTGACCTTAGCGGAAAAGCTTTCAGTTTTTCTCCATTGAGAATGATATTTGCGGTGGGTTTTTCATAGATGGCTTTGATATTGAGGTATGAGCCCTCTATCCCTACACTTTGAAGAGTTTTGATCAGGAAGGGATGCTGTACTTTGTCAAATGCTTTTTCAGCATCTATTGAGAGTATCATATGGTTCTTGTTATTTCTTTTATTGATGTGTTGTATCACATTGACTGATTTGCAGATGTTGAACCAACCTTGCAGCCCTGGAATAAATCCCACTTGGTCGTGGTGAATAATCTTTTTAATGTACTGTTGAATCCTATTGGCTAGTATTTTGTTGAGTATTTTCGCATCTGTGTTCATCAAGGATATTGGTCTATAGCTCTCTTTTTTGGTGGGATCCTTGTCTGGTTTTGGGATCAAGGTGATGCTGGCCTCATAAAATGAGTTTGGAAGTTTTCCTTCCATTTCTATTTTTTGGAACAGTTTCAGGAGAATAGGAATTAGTTCTTCTTTAAATGTTTGGTAGAATTCCCCCGGGAAGCCGTCTGGCCCTGGGCTTTTGTTTGTTTGGAGATTTTTAATGACTGTTTCAATCTCCTTACTGGTTATGGGTCTGTTCAGGCTTTCTATTTCTTCCTGGTTCAGTTGTGGTAGTTTATATGTTTCTAGGAATGCATCCATTTCTTCCAGATTGTCAAATTTATTGCCGTAGAGTTGCTCATAGTATGTTCTTATAATAGTTTGTATTTCTTTGGTGTTAGTTGTGATCTCTCCTCTTTCATTCATGATTTTATTTATTTGGGTCCTTTCTCTTTTCTTTTTGATAAGTCTGGCCAGGGGTTTATCAATTTTATTAATTCTTTCAAAGAAGCAGCTCCTAGTTTCGTTGATTTGTTCTATTGTGTTTTTGGTTTCTATTTCATTGATTTCTGCTCTGATCTTTATGATTTCTCTTCTCCTGCTGGGCTTAGGGTTTCTTTCTTGTTCTTTCTCCAGCTCCTTTAGGTGTAGGGTTAGGTTGTGTACCTGAGACCTTTCTTGTTTCTTTTTTTTTTTTTTTTTTTAAAGATTTTATTTATTTATTTGACAGAGAGAGATCACAAGTAGGCAGAGACTCAGGCAGAGAGAGAGAGAGAGGAGGAAGCAGGCTCCCTGCTGAGCAGAGAACCCGATGCGGGACTCGATCCCAGGACCCTGAGATCATGACCTGAGCCGAAGGCAGCGGCTTAACCCACAGAGCCACCCAGGCGCCCACCTTTCTTGTTTCTTGAGAAAGGCTTGTACCGCTATATATTATTTTCCTCTCAGGACTGCCTTTGTTGTGTCCCACAGGTTTTGAACCGGTGTATTTTCATTATCATTTGTTTCCATGATTTTTTTCAATTCTTCTTTAATTTCCCGGTTGACCCATTCATTCTTTAGAAGGATGCTGTTTAGTCTCCCATGTATTTGGATTCTTTTCAAACTTCCTTTTGTGGTTGAGTTCTAGCTTTAGAGCATTGTCGTCTGAAAATATGCAGGGAATGATCCCAATCATTTGATACCGGTTGAGTCCTGATTTAGGACCGAGGATGTGATCTATTCTGGAGAATGTTCCATGTGCACTTAAGAATGTGTATTCTGTTGCTTTGGGATGAAATGTTCTGAATATATCTGTGATGTCCCATCTGGTCCAGTGTGTCATTTAAGGCCTTTATTTCCTTGCTGATCTTTTGCTTGGATGATCTGTCCATTTCAGTGAGGGGAGTGTTAAAGTCCCCTACTATTATTGTATTATTGTTGATGTGTTTCTTTGATTTTGTTATTAATTGGTTTATATAGTTGGCTGCTCCCACGTTGGGGGCATAGATATTTAAAATTGTTAAATCTTCTTGTTGGACAGACCCTTTGAGTATGATAAAGTGTCCTTCCTCATCTCTTATTATAGTCTTTGGCTTAAAATCTAATTGATCTGATATAAGGATTGCCACTCCTGCTTTCTTCTGATGTCCATTAGCATGGTAAATTCTTTTCCACCCCCTTACTTTAAATCTGGAGGTGTCTTCGGACTTAAAATGAGTTTCTTGGAGGCAACATATAGATGGGTTTTGCTTTTTTATCCATTCTGATACCCTGTGTCTTTTGACAGGGGCATTTAGCCCATTAACATTCAGGGTAACTATTGAGAGATATGAATTTAGTGCCATTGTATTGCCTGTAAGGTGACTGTTACTGTATATGGTCTCTGTTCCTTTCTGATCTACCACTTGTAGGCTCTCTCTTTGCTTAGAGGACCCCTTTCAATATTTCCTGTAGAGCTGGTTTGGTGTTTGCAAATTCTTTCAGTTTTTGTTTGTCCTGGAAGCTTTTAATCTCTCCTTCTATTTTCAATGATAGCCTAGCTGGATATAGTATTCTTGGCTGCATGTTTTTCTCGTTTAGTGCTCTGAAAATATCATGCCAGCTCTTTCTGGCCTGCCAGGTCTCTGTGGATAAGTCAGCTGCCAATCTAATATTTTTACCATTGTATGTTACAGACTTCTTTTCCCGGGCTGCTTTCAGGATTTTCTCTTTGTCACTGAGACTTGTAAATTTTACTATTAGGTGACGGGGTGTGGGCCTATTCTTATTGATTTTTGAGGGGCGTTCTCTGAACCTCCTGAATTTTGATGCTCATTCCCTTTGCCATATTGGGGAAATTCTCCCCAATAATTCTCTCCAGTATACCTTCTGCTCCCCTCTCTCTTTCTTCTTCTTCTGGAATCCCAATTATTCTAATGTTGTTTCGTCTTATGGTGTCACTTATCTCTCGAATTCTCCCCTGTGGTCCAGTAGCTGTTTGTCCCTCTTTTGCTCAGCTTCTTTATTCTCTGTCATTTGGTCTTCTATATCACTTATTCTTTCTTCTGCCTCATTTATCCTAGCAGTGAGAGCCTCCATTTTTGATTGCACCTCATTAATAGCTTTTTTGATTTCAACTTGGTTAGACTTTAGTTCTTTTATTTCTCCAGAAAGGGCTTTTATATCTCTCGAGAGGGTTTCTCTAATATCTTCCATGCTTTTTTCGAGCCCGGCTAGAACCTTGAGAATTGTCATTCTGAACTCTAGATCTGACATATTACCAATGTCTGTATTGATTAGGTCCCTAGCCTTCAGTACTGCCTCTTGTTCTTTTTTTTGTGTTGAATTTTTCCGTCTTGTCATTTTGTCCAGATAAGAGTATATGAAGGGGCAAGTAAAATACTAAAAGGGTGGCAACAACCCCAGGAAAATATGCTTTAAACAAATTAGAAGAGATCCAAAATCGTGAGGGGGGAGAAGGGGGGTAAAAAGAGGTTCAATAAAGAAGAAAGGAAAAAAAAAAAGAAAAAAGAAAAAAAAAAAGAAAAGAATTTAAAAAAAGGAAAACACCTTTCAGAAAGTGGTTGTTTTTCTGTTCCAGAATTGCTGTTCTTCTTCTCTTCGATCTGCCGATGGATTTTCAGGTGTTTGCAATCTTTAGATACGCGATCTAGCTGATCTCCGGCTAGCTGAAGTAGTCTCAGCCTGCTACTTCTCCGCCATCTTGACTCCTCCTCTCGGAGATCTTTTTTCTTTATGCTCTTCTGGGAAATGTTTGAATCTCCTGGTAAGAACCAGGACCCTATTTGAGATTACTGACTTTGGGAATAAAAGAATAAAATTCCATATTGCTTTAACCTAATCCAGAATGGTTATTTTCTTCTAAGGGAATTAGCAATAATAAGTAGATTGTGAGATGCTTATGCAGAAACTAATTAATAGTTATTAAGATCGGAAAATGGAGGAGTAAAATACATTTCTAGGAAGCTTAGTTTGGTAGGTGTAGACATTGGGGTGAGATTCAGTAGCCATTTGTTCTTAGGCAATTTAAAATCAACCTTTCTGAGCCTTATTTTAATTGTAAAATGGGTGGGTTGGATTAGGTAGTACTTTAAGGTTTCTTTGCAGCTCTGAAATTCTAAAATGAATGGTTTCTTGGAAAAAATCTAATTTATATACTATTTCTAGTAAATGGTTTTTCATTTTTTTTTTTATAAAGAAAAAAATATATATATATTTAGGATATCTAGCTCCTTTTTTCCTTTTCCTTGCCTCTAAAGGAAATAGAAGGAATATATATATTTTTTCCTTCTATTTCCTTTAGCCTTTTCCTTCTTTTTTTCTTTTTTCCTTTTTCTTTTCCTTTTTCCTTTTCCTAGCCTCTAAAGGAAATAGAGGCTTTTTCCTTTAGAGGCTAGGAAAAGGAAAAAAGGAGCCAAATATCCTAAAATGGATTAGATTTTGGTATTATTTATCTTTGTTTCTCCACTGAATTTATGCTGGACTCTACTTTCTACCTTATATTTGTGCACATTTTCTTGCTTTTTCTTTCATTTACACTGTAACTTTCATATCCCTCTTTTCGGTACTGATTTTTTCTAGCTGTTTTTCAGTACTCATTTCATTATGGGCATGGAATCTATCAGATATACCCTTGAGTCTGAGATATCACTAAATTAAATTTAGATATCCTAATGGTTGTTAGGATTAATGGGACCCTTCTACTCTATAATACAAAAGCTTAGAGAGAGGAGTCTGAGCATAAAGGAAGTGAGGGAGCCTGAAGGGAGTGTGAGTGATGTGGAAGAGCGTTTCCCAGGATTATTCTGATATATATATTTTTAAAGATTTTATTTACTTATTTGACAGAGAGACAGATCACAAGTAGGCAGAGAGGCAGGCAGAGAGATAGAGGGAAGCAGGCTTCCCACTGAGCAGAGAGCCCAATGTGGGACTCGATCCCAGGACCCTGGGATCATGACCTGAGCTGAAGGCAGAGACTTTAGCCCACTGAGGCACACAGGCACCCCATTCTGATATTTTGATTTAAAATATAAGTTAACATTTTTAAGTTGGTGATGGTGACTCTGCCAGTGATAGGACAGTTTGGTCCCAAAGTCCTGCTGAACTACAAATTTCTTGGGGGCAACAGCTGCACCTCTGGTCCTGAATCCTTATTGTTCAGAGTCATGCCGCAGAGTAAGTGCAAGTTGAACTTCACTGTAGTTAGGACTGATTCTTCAAGGTGTTCTGTGGTGCACTGCAGATGAAGAGTGTGGTACAGACTCTTAAGTAAGACTATCCTTACACTGTGAAATTGAATAACATATATAGCTTCTCTGAGCCTCATTTCCTCATTTGCAGTATTGAGGAGGGGCAGTTGTGAGCATTAAATGAGACTGTACATATAAAGGCACTCAACCCAGAGTCTCGTATATGTCTCCGATATGTTGACGAAATGTCATTTATAGTTACATTAATAAGCACTTTCAGATTTCAGATACTAGCTTCTCTTAGGTTCTAAGTAGCATTGTTGCAGAATAAGTGAGAAAAAAGCCTGTTCTTAGAATACGTGCACAAAAGATAAATAACAACCTAGGTTCAATGGTAAGTCATAAATGAGTGGTTTACTTAAGGACTCAAGAGACAAGAATGATTGTTAAGCAGCTGAGAACTTCAGAAAGGTGACAGAACTTGATCTGAGCTTTGAAGGACTAGTTATCAAGTTCAGAGGACAGTCTCCTTGGAACCGTGTTGGAATCCTAGCTCTGCTGCTGTGTAACCTTAAGCGAGTTACATGACCTCCCTCCTAGGACTGTTGAGAGAATTAAATGAGCTGATACATGTCAAATACTGAGAATGGTGCTTCAAATATGATTAAAGCATGATAAATTATTAGTATAAGTTGAGAGAAGAGAAAATACATTTCAGAAAGCATTGAGTGATATTGAAGGGGAGATAGTCTAGGTTTGTTTGAAGTGATGAAGTCAGATTGACTGAGAGGAATAATCTGTGGGAAGATAGTTGGTGATTATGTTAGGGCAGAGTTATGAATGATCAAGCCAGGTATTATGAGGTCCTCTCCGTATGTACTGAGGGAACGTGGGGAGGATTTCTTGGGTTATTTGTGAGGTGTTCTTGTGTGTTATAGACAATGTTTCTAAGTCTGTTATCTCTGGCATTTCTCGCTTTATTTCCTGATTGCAGTATAACTGAAACTTGTATTCAAACTAATTTTGACAATAAAGCTCATGATCTTCTATCATGAACCGTTTGTCCACTTCTTTTTATAAACATGAATTTTGGACTTTTTTCTCTCCATATTCCATGTGCATTATCCTTATTCCTTTTCTGCAGATTTTTGTCTCCATCCTCAGAAGCCCCAGGCTGGATCCTAAATCGCTAGAGCCTTAAAGTAGAAAGAGTCAGGGAGACAGAGAGGAAGGGAGGGAAATAACCTCTAGTCCAGCCATCTTGCCTTTCAGATGAGGACATTGAGGTCCAGAGGAAGTAAAATCACATGTTCAAGATCCACAGCTAATTACTGAGCAGGCCTGTACCTTTTAGAGCTAAACTAGGGCTGGTTTTTTTTTTTTTTTTTTTTAACTGTCGGGCCTAGTGTGATTCTCAGCCGTGTGGGTGGAATTTATAATAGTACTACTGATAATTTTTCTACTAATTGCTATTAAAAACCAAGATAAAAAATATTTTTACCACTAGGAAAAATGTGACAGTAATTCACACATCTTAATGAGAAGTCCATGATTACATTTCTTGTATGAGCATTACTATTCTTAAAGTAATATTTGACACCAAGGCTCCAAAATCTGCCTTAAGAAGAAAAGGGTTTCTTTCTTTCGTTTTTAGAGATTTAAATTATAAATACAATAGTGTTGTAATCATAAATAGCATTTTCAAAAAGAAATGGGCTTTTTGTTTCTATCATTTTACAGATTGATGTGCTGGTAAGATTAGCATGAAGAGTTGGGAGCTGTTGTTCTTTGACCTCCGGGCCTCCAACCCAATACTTGTAGTACAGTAGTCTCTCAAGTTTACACATTTTCTAGCTTCTTAGATTTTAGTATATGCCACACATCATCGTGAAAAACTTGTTTAAACATTGTTTTGTACACTGTTTTCCTGTGGAGATGCAGTGGGGTGGAAGATCTGTAAAATCCTAAGCTTAGTTTCACTCTAGATGCTCAATAAATACCCCCTTTTTACAGAGTAATTTTTTTCCTCATATATAAATAATGTCTCTTCCTAGCCAGCAAATAAATCATTATCAAACTTGTTTTTTTTTCCCCCTTGAAGTGTATTGTTTAAACTTAGGCAAGATGGCCTTCCTGCATTTGGAAAATTTGCATGGTGTACAAATACTTTTTTGTCACTTTAAGCATAATTTTATCATGAAATCATTTTGTAGCTGGTAATAATGTTCTGTATTCTTCCCCATGATTACAGAAAGAAACAGGTGTGGGTTACGTAAAGATGCCCCGGACCTTTGCTTATCCTGCTATATTCCTTCAAAGATAGTAGGCTTCTGGACTAGATTCATTTTTACTAAAATACGAATTTTTCTTATTTTCAAATACTGTGAAGTTGAATTGTATAATCCAAGTGTATACAAAAAAATTTTTTTTCATGTCCTCAAAGCTTTGTATCAGTCAGATCGCTTACTTCTATTTCCCATGGTTTGATTTCTTTTTTCCTGTCTTCATTTTTTTTAAGGGAGAAGGGAATTTTTTTTTCTCTGTCTTATAATCTGCAACTTCTTTTGTATTCGGAGGATTCTTTAGGTAGAAGCCCTGCAATTCTTGTACATTTGAGAAAGAAAGAGACTGTTGATGTTGTAACTTTTATATCAGTAATATGATTTACATTTCCATTTTTATAAATCATTAAATTCCTGTTATTGCTATGTTAACTGTCATGTACCATTTATATATGCTATAGTTATGTTTGGTCATACTGAGTTCATCCACTGTTGTCAAAAGTGGAAATATCACGGCTGGGGTGTGTTTATATATTGCCTCTGGAGTTGTAGCCATTGACGAATAGGAAACTGAAAGCTGAAAGTTCAGGAAATGTATTGAGACTTTGTGGAAAAAATATATATGATACTTAACTGCTAAAATTCATAGGCATTTGAAGATTAAAATGTTTATATATGAGTTTAGTTAGAGATGAATATTGTGGATTCTTAAAACAATGCTATCAGATAGTAATAGATGCAGCGTGTGCATTGTAGGCCAGGAAAGTTTTGCAATGCTAGAGAAAAATGCAACAGATTATTATGTGTTCAACTATATGCTTTCAAGAAAAAAAAAAACAGTTGGCACATCTGTCAAATTCTTCAAGGATGTCATATTTTCAGAGACTTGCAGTTTTGGTTATAGTTTAGTTTTTGGGAAGGGGAGGTCTCTATATTACAAAGTAGCCCATTTTACTCTTAGGAAGTTCTAATGGCTTAAGTTTTATTTTCTCATTTTGAATTGAACTTTGTTTCCCTATAATTTATTAATATATTCTATTCTGTAATTTTTTTAGTGTTGAAAATAAGATAATAATTGATCAAAATTACTGAAATTACTTAAATTTAAATGTATGCAAGGTTTTTTTTTTTTTAATGAGGCATTTTAGGTGCCTCATAAAATACTATGCATAATAACCTTTATTTTTGAACTTATTTTTTAAAATTTTTGTCAGAGGAGATATGATTAATGTATATGTCTGGTAACCTGTATTTTCTCTTACTGTACTTACCTATTTTAACAGGTTGTGGTTTATATGGATTCAACATTTTTACTCGTTGAGACAAGTAGGAAGTTTTCAATCCTAGAAATGGGGAATTTTTTGAATATTGTATTTTCGTTGCTCTTCTGTTGTATATTTCAACAAAAGGGGTGACTAATGACTATTTCACAGCCACATGAAATGAGAATTCTATTTATTATTATGTTCTTTTTAGGAATTTTAGCTGCATTATATGTCTGTGGTTATGGTCACTTTAGTAGTCTCATTAAAATTAGCCTCTTTTCAAGATTGATTTTGGTTTGTATCTGTTAAGGTCATACGTTCACCTCTGAACCATTTTGGCAGCTAAGGGAATAGAAAGCAATGGCTTGGCAAAGATTCGAGACTACTGGTTCCACTCCAGGAGGTGAGCAGTGGCTCCCTACTAGAAAGTCTCAGAATGCTGTTTCTAGAAGAAGAGGGGGAGAAATGGACTTGGGGCTGACAAGACAAGGAGTCTCAATAAGGTCAGACCACAAACAGACTGGGATGGAAGGATAAGAAGTTGAACTTCATATGGTAGTTGCTCTGTTTTTGCAGTAGACAGTTTTTTCAAGAACAAGAATTTACTGTTATTATACTTCTCGTATATGTTCTATTCTATAGCTTCTTTTTTTTTTTCTTTAAAGATTTTATTTATTTGACAGAGATCACAGTAGGCAGAGAGGCAGGCAGAGAGAGAAGAGGAAGCAAACTTCTTGCAGAGCAGAGAGCCCTATGTGGGCCTTGATCCCAAGACCTTGGGATCATGACCTAAGCCGAAGGCAGAGGCTTTAATGCTCTGAGCCACCCAGGCACCCCTTATTCTAGAGCTTCTTAAGCAGTACATGTTCATTGTACAAAAATTTAGTTAATGTGTATAAATTAGTGATGAAAATTAATATTTCGTATAACATTTTTTCCCTCCTCATATGTTCTTAATTTCTCTTAAACTTCATTTAGCATCTAGCCTAATTCTTATATATTTGGAAGTGTGCTTGTTGAACTATTCTATTTATAAATTGTGCTTCTGATAACTTAAAATTAATTATGACAGGAATAGGAGTCCTTTTTAAAAGATTTTGTTTTTATTTGATATAATTTACCTATTAATTTGTATCTATTTTATGGGGAACTGTAAGCATGAGAGCAGATAGATACCTAGAAGTCAGAGTGGCTTTTACTGGGAAAATGGGAAAAATAGAGACCTAAATTCCTTTGTTAGCTCTTTGAGGGCTTGATCTAGTTTTGTCTTGTTCATCATTATGTCTATATCCTCAGGCACAGTGCTTGGCACATAGGAATTGTTCTGTAAATGATTGTTGAATGAATGGATGAGTTTTTCATTAAGCATTGAGTGGCTTGTATTTCCTGCACTGTGGGTGATCGAGATCGGTTATGTGCATCCAACATTAAGAACTTTTGCTATTTACAGCCTTTTTTTCTTTTGAAAATTTATTATTGAATTAAAAATTTTAAGTTTTAAATTTCAATTAAAATTTATAATTGACATGCAATGTTATAATAGTTTCAGGTGTACTATATATATATATATTTTTTTTAAAGATTTATTTATTTATTTGACAGAGAGAGATTACAAGTAGGCAGAGAGGCAGACAGAGAGAGAGAGGAGGAAGCAGGCTCCCTGCCGAGCAGAGAGCCCGATGCGGGACTCGATCCCAGGACCCTGGGATCATGACCTGAGCCGAAGGCAGCGGCTTAACCCACTGAGCCACCCAGGCGCCCCTATATATTTTTAAAAATTTTATTTATTAGAGTGTGTGCACAGGAAGGCATGTATTGAGGGAGGGCAGAGAGAATCTCAAGCACAGTCTCAAGTTGGTTTGGCACTGAGTCCATGACCTGAGCTGAATTTATGAGTTGACCCCCCTAACCAACTGAGCTGCCTAGGTGCTCCTCGGGTGTATATGTTGATTCAGCAATTCATTGCACTGCTCAGTGCCCTCCATAGTAAGTGTAGTCACCCTCTGTGACCATACAAAGTTATTGCAGTGTTATTGACTATATTCTCTATGCTGTACTTTTCATCTTCATGACTTAATTATTTTATAACTGAAATTTTGTACCTCTTAATCCGTTTCATCTATTTCACCCATCCTCCCACCCATCTCCCCTCTGGTAACCACTAGGTTGTTCTCTGAATTTAAGAATCTGTTTTAGGGGGTACCTGTGTGACTCAGTCAGTTAAGCGTCCAACTCTTGATTTCAACTCAGGTCGTGATCCCAGGGTCCTGAGATCAAGTCCCACATCAGGCTCCATGCTAGGCATGGAGTCTGCTTAAGATTCTCTTCCCCTTCTGCCCCTTCCCGCCACCCAAGCTCACAGACTTGTGTCTTCTCTCTCTCAAATAAATAATTTTTAAAAAAGAGTCTTTTCTTTTATTTCTTCTTTTCTTTACTTTTTTTGGAGGAGGGTCAGAGGAAGAAGGAGAGAAAAAATCATAGGCAGGCTCCATGCCCAGCGTGAAGCCAGATGTGGGGTTCAGTCTCATGACCCTGACCTCATGACCTGAACCAAAATCAAGAGTCAGAGGCTTAATAGAGTGAGCCACCCAGACACCCCTTTTTCTTTCTCTTTTTAAGTGAAAATTTAATACTGATTTTTTTTAAATGATACGTATGACCTGAAAAGATACATGCACCCCTGTGTTCATTGAAGCATTATTTACAACAGCCAAAATATGGAAGCCACTTAAGTATCCATCGATAGATGAATGGATGAAGAAGGCATGATGCACATGATTATTACTCAGCCATAAAAAGGAATGAAATCTTGCCATTTGCAACAACATGGATGAACCTAAAGGGTATTATGTGAAGTTAGACAAAGCCACATACTTTTGATTTCACTTAGGTGGAATCTGTAAACAAAACAGAAACAGACTCATAAGTAGAGAGAGCAAACTGGTAGTTACCAGAAGGGAGAGGGTGGGAGGATGGATGAAATAGCTGAAGGGGATTAAGAGGTATGAACTTATAGTTATAAAATAAATTAGGGGATGTAAAGTACAGTATAGGGAATATAGTCAATCACATTGTAGTAACTTTGTATGGTGACAGGAGGTAACTGCTTATTATGGTAAGATTTCATAATGTATATAAATATCAAATCACTGATGGTATACTGAAACTAATATTGTATGTCCAACCATACTTCAGTTAAAAAAGGATGTATAGGCATGTACCTATACACACATATACAGCCCCAAAAGAGAAAATCCCTTGTTTCTTCCCCGAAATCTCATTTCAGGATTGACTATTAGTGGTTTGTTACTATTTCTTTTTAGATATTTTCTTGCATTCACAAATAAATGAATTTCCTTTACACAAATAGAATAATAATGTACATCTGTTTTGTGACTTGCTTTTTTCCCCTCCCTTTAGGTCATTCTTAAATATCTTTCTGTATTAATTCACATATAGGTGCTTCTTTATTTTTATTTGCTGTATAATATTCCACTATGGGATGGATAATAATAGTCCAGTAAGGGGACACCTAAGTGGCTCAGTCTGTTGAGCATCCGACTCTTGATCTTGAGGTCACTGGGCATGGAGCCTACTTCAAAAAATAAAAAGTCTAGTAAGGAAGTTTTAGTTTGTCCTATTTCCTTTTTTACACTATTACAACTATGTTGTGCTTAATATCCTTCTGCATATAATTTTTCTTCTGTGAGAATATCTACAATAATTTCCTGGAAGTATTGCTGGGCTAAATTATACTTTACACTTAAACTTTATAGATATTGGCAAATTCACCTTTAAAATACTTTACTACTTTGTACTTTCACTAGGAATATGAGGTGTTATTTTCTAATAATTACACACTTTCATTTTGCTGATTAAAAGAGTTCAACTTTTTTTTTCTTTTTTAAAGATTTTGTTTATTTGTTTGACAGATCACAAGTAGGCAGAGAGGCAGGCAGAGAGAGTGGAGGAAGCAGGCTCCCTCCTGAGCAGAGGGCCCGATGCGGGACTTGATCCCAGGACCCTGGGATCACGACCTGAGCTGAAGGCAGAGGCTTTAACCCACTGAGCCACCCAGGTGCCCCAAAGAGTTCAACTTTTAAAAATTAATCCTTCCCATAGTAATTTGAGATGTTTAGAAGATGATAGATTAATATAGTCCCATTGCCTGATGTAATTAACTGAAGTCACATGGACGGTGTTGGTCTGTGTGGTCTAGAGACCAGTAGTGTACATTGCACTGATTCAGATCAGAGAGATCAAGATGTTGGTTTTCTCGAGTTTGTATTTATTTATTTATTTATTTAAAGATTTTATTTATTTATTTGACAGAAAGAGATTACAAGTAGGCAGAGAGGCAGGCAGAGAGAGAAGGGGAAGAAGGCTCCCTGCTGAGCAGAGAGCCCGACTTGGGGCTCAATCCAAGGACCCTGAGATTATGACCTGACCCGAAGGCAGAGGCTTTAACCCACTGAGCCATCCAGGTGCCCCGGTTTTCTCGAGTGTTGTCTTAGAATGTTTTTAGATAAGCATTTATTAGTGATATTCCAAAGAAGTAGAAGGTCCTGAGTGCTGGTTTGAGAAGTTTTGGATTTGTTGTGCTGGGGAGCCATTTAAAGTCCTTGATTTGGGAGTGTTCTGTGTGTGTGAGGCTTTACTGGTAGTATGTATAGAGTGAATGGAAGTGAGTGTGCTGGAAATATGTAGATCAGTGCGACAACTATGGTAATTCAGGAAGGCAATGAAGAAAACCCTGAATATGGTAATAAATACGAATTTGAAAGTGAAGTAGTAGGAAATACAGTGAACAGTTGGCAGGTCCTGCTGATAAAATGGAGAAAAAATATATTAAAGTTCTAAACCTAGGAGAATAGCAAGATAATACAGATTAATGAAATAAATAGAGAATAGGCCAATTTTGGAAAAGTTGATTTTCTTTAAAAAAGTAGGAATATAAAAGGAGGTACCGAAGTATCTAAGGTTAGGCAATTAGAGATCAGAAACTGCAAAAGGGAAGAACGAGCAATTATAACTAGATTTGGTTATAGTAGAGGTAGTGGTGAATTAAGAGTGGTAAGTTCTGGTATGAAGTAGCTGATGGGAAAAGATGTTGATTGAAAACTGCATTTTGGAAAGGCGTGCTCTCAATAATGGAAAATGGGTTGAAAGAATCAGGGAGGGCGCCTGGGTGGCTCAGTGGGTTGAGCCTCTGCCTTCAGATCGGGTCATGATCTCAGGGTCCTGGGATCGAGTACCGCATCGGGCTCTCTGCTCGGCAAGGAGCCTGCTTCCTCCTCTCACTCTCTCTGCTTGCCTCTCTGCCTACTTGTGATCTCTCTCTGTCAAATCAATGAATAAAATCTTAAAAAAAAAATTAGGGAAAGAAGACATTAGTAATCTGAGGTGTAGGGAAAGAATCAGGGTATGTATCTGCATATGGTACAGTATTTACTTGGTATTTTCCAGGTAGATACTTTGTTCTTCCTTTGGTAGTGATACCTCAGAAAATTGTAATAGTTATTTTAAAGATGGATTTGATGTTAATATTCTACTTGAAAAAGGGTTTTGGAAAAGTAGTTTTGGTGTCATATGCTATGTTCTTTTTAGTTTTATAAAATGTTTTCATCTTGTTTTAGTATCTCTGGGTCCTAAACAAGAAAAAATATTGCTTATTGCTGGGTAAAGTCCAGATACCTTGTGCAGTTTAAGTGGTCTTTAAAAAAATGTTTCCTGGCTTATGAAACATGGCTAATAACCACTAGTAAGAATTCATCCTTTTAGGACATAGTAAAATCTGTCATAGCACTTGTCAGAATGGAGCCAATTCACGGGAAATGATCTAGGATCAAAGTCAGAACCTCTGACACTATGTGAAATGATTATAGTTGCAACTTCAGGTGTCATTCCACCTGGTTCCTCTGTTCACTAGCAATATTGTGCCTCTTAATTTCAACATCTGGAAATGGCAATAACACTTCCTATAGCATAGGGTTATTGAGAGAGGCTCCATCATGGAACTTACATTCTAGTAAGGGGAGACAAGAAATAGCCACGTAAATCTATGTGCCAGGTGGTAAATGGAGGGGGAAAATGGTAGGGCGGATTGCGGTTGTTTCTTTTTCTTATATGTTGGGTAATAGGGAAGCCCTCTCTGATAAGAAAGTGTTTGAACAAAGACCTGAAGGAAGTGAGGGAGAAAACTCTGTGTTTCGGGGTGGGGAATGGTGCTAGAGGGGACAGCAGGTGCAAAAGCCGTGGTGAGAGGCATGTTGGTGGGGGTATAACAAGGCTGGTGTGGCAGAAACAGAGTAAGTGAAAAGAGAAGCAATAGGAAAGTAATTTCAGAGCTAGCCACTGACCAGCATATAGGGTTTTAAGTATAAGAAGGACTTTGGATTTTATTCTGTGTGAGCTGGGAAGCTGTTGGAGGGTTGCCAGAGTAATTTTTTTTTTTTTTTTGAGCTACTCTGATTGTCACCTCTCCCCTTAAGAATGCTTCAGTTCTCTGTTTCCTTTGGAATAAAGTTCAAATGCTTATTCTGGCACACCAAGTCCTTCACAGTTAGCTTCTGCCTATTTAGTTAGCATCATCTGCATCCTTTTCGCATGTACCCTCCACTTTAGCCAAATTGGATTACATGCGGTTCCTTGGATGGGTCATGATGATTCACGTCTTTGTGTCTTTCTGCATAGGGTTATTGCCCTGTGAGAAACCCTCCCTCCCAGCTCACAGAATCATTGGCTGTGTTTTAGAAGGCCCTTTTTGTGCTCCTAGGGACCCTGTGCCTTGTTCTCTGCCCATTCTCTCCCCTAGCAACTTCCTACTCAAGCCAAGGCCCTGGAATGTGCTGTGTACAGTGTTCTTTTACCAGCCTTGATTTTACTCTTGCCACACCCTTGCCAGTTGAAATTAATGTCTATCTTTCAAGAACCAGCTGGAGCACCGCCCCCCTTTGCCTGCTTTATAAACCGCCATCTTTTCCCTACACTTATAAATACTTTGTAGCTCTGTTGTACTTAATCACAGTTATCTTGAATTGAAATGTTTCTTTGTTTTGCCTCACACAAAATCCTTGACCTTATTCATTTTAGTTTCCATTGTGGCTCCCAGTGTAGGGTCTTGTGCAGAGTTCGCATTTGGTAGGTACTCATGGTATGCAGGATTCATAGGATTATTGGAAAACCGTTGGGTTTGAAGATGCTCAGTACCACAAGGAAAGTTGAGACATCTGTTAAATTAACAAAAATGTACTGTAACATAATGTTGGTGATGGCATGGCCATCTTGGTTCTCTTCTATATTTGCTATTGGTACGAAAAATTAGTATACCCCCTTTGAAATGTAGTTTGGCAAAATGTATTCAGACACATAAATGTTTTGTGGGTTTTGACCCAGTGACACCACTTCCAGAAATCATCTTAAGAAAATAATACAGTGGTCGCTTCTCAGCACATGCACCAGAATTGGAATAATACAGAAAAGGTTAGCATGTCCCCTCTGTAAGGAAGACACACAAATTTGTGAAGTGTCCTATATTTCTTGTAAGTAATACCTCAATTAAAAAAAGAAAAACCAAAAAAAGAAAATAAACCAGAATGACGATTTCAACTACTAATATTGAAAGTTTATTATGTGACAGACATAATGCAAAGCCCTTACTTAATTTACTCCTCAAAATTCCAAGAGGGGTGACTACTGTTATTTCACATGATAGAGGAGGAAATTACACAAAGTAGTTGAGCGACTTGCCCAAGCACCACTCCTGTAACTGCTATGTTGTCAAGCCAAGATTCTCACTGAAGCAGTGTGTTTAAAGAATCCATATGCCTGGGTGGCTCAATTGGTTAAGTGTCCGACTCGATTTCGTCTCAGGTCATGATCTCAGCATTGTGGCATCCAGCCCTGTGTCAGACTCCATGCTCAGCAGGGAGTCTGCTTGAAATTCTCTCCCTCTCCCACTGCCCCTCCTTCTTGTGTGTGCATGTGCACTCTCTTTCACTCTCTAAAATAAATCTTTAAAGAAGTCATACCTTTTTTTTTTCTTTTTAAGATTGTGTCTTTAAATAATCTCTACACCCAACATGGGGCTTGAACCCACAACCCTGAGATAGAGTTGCACATTCCACCAGCTGAGCCCGGCAGGTACCCCAAGAATCCATGCTCTTAATTATATGATAAAAGCCTAGGCACAAAAATGTTCACAGCAGTGTTACATAGTATAGGTATACTGGAAGCAATCTACGTCAGGAATTAATCTCCATCTATTCAATGGGGTATTTTTTCTAAAAGCTTTATTGTCATAAAATTCACATAGCATGGTGTTCCCCTCTTTAAAGTGTATAAGTCAGTGGTTTCCAGTATATTTACAGAATTATGCAGTTATTACCATTATCCCACTTAAGAGCATTTTATTGCCCCCAAAAGAAATCATACACCCATTAGCAGTCAGTCACTCCTACTTCTACCATTACCCTAGGTAACCACCGATCTACTTTCTGTCTGTGGATTTACGGACATTTCATATAAATGGAATGCTACAATATATGGTATTTTGTGTCTCTCTCATTTAGCATATTTTCAGGGTTCATTCATGTAGCATGTTATCAGTACTTCGTTGCTTTTCAATAATGTGTTGTATAGATACACTACATTTTATTTAACCATTCAATAGTTAATGGACATTTGGATTGTTCTACTCTTTCGCTATTCTGAATAATGCTGTTATGAACATTGATGCACAAGTTTTTGTGTAGACATATGTTTTCATTTTTCTTGGAATTTATCAAATGATAACTTTAACTTTTAGAGGAACTGCCACACTATTTTCCAAAGCACCTGCACCATTTTATACTCCTGCTAGCAGTGTGTGAGGGTTCTAATTTTTCCACATCTTTGTCAATACTTGGTATGATGTGTCCTTTTCTTGGCGTGTATGGAGTGGCTTTGATTTGCATTTCCATACGGACTACTAATGTTCAGCATATTTTCATGTAATTATTTGCTATTTTTATATCTTCTTTCAGTAATGCCTGTTTGCATACTTTGCCCATTTTTAAAAGGTTTATTTATTTATAAGGTTTATTTTAGAGCAAGTAGGATGGGGGTCAAGGGGCAGAGGGAGAGAGAGAGAAAGAGAATTTCAAGTGGACTCCCTACTGAGTGTGGAGCCCACAGCCCTGAGATCATGATCTGAGCTGACATCAAGACACTTAACTGAATGAGTGACCCTTAAGGGTGTTCAGTGTAGGGCTTGAACTCCTACCCCTGAGGTCAAGAGTCGCATGTTCCACTGACTGAGCCAGCCAGACACTCCTGCCCATTTTTTAATTGGGTTATTTGTTTCTTTGTTACTGAGTTGTAGATTTTTTTTTATTGAAGTCTTGTTGAGATAATATATTAGTTTAAGGTATACAATATAGTGAAATGCTCACCATGATAAGTGTAGTTATCTATTACAAATATAAAGTTACAGTATTATTGACAGTATTCCTTATGCTCTACGTTTCATCTGGGATGAATTTGTAATTGGAAGTTTGCTCATCTTAATTCCCTTCACCTATTTCACCTCTCTCTAGCCCCCTCCTCTCTTGTAGCCATCAGGTTTCTTTTTTCTGTATTTATGAGTCTGTTTCCACTTGCTTTCTTTTTTAGATTCTATATATATGAAAACATGTGGTATTTGTCTTTCTCTGTCTGACTTATTTAGCATAATACCCTCTAGGTTCATACATGTTGTTGCAAATGTATGATTTCAGTCTTTTTTTAGGGCTGAGTAATATTCCATTGTAGATACATACCACATTGTCTTTAGTCGTTCATCCATTGGTAGACACTCAGTTTGCTTCCATATCTTGCTTATCGTAACTAATGCTGCAATAAACATAAGGGTGCCTGTATGTTTTTCAATTAGTATTTTTGTTTTCTTTGAAAAAATACCCAGAAATGGAATTACTAGGTCTTATGGTATTTCTGACTTTCAATTTTTTGAGGAACCTCCATACTGTTTTTTGTAGTGGCTGCACCAATTTACATTTCCAACAACTAATGCAAAGAGGTTCCCTTTTCTCCACATCATCACCAACACTTGTTATTTTTTGTCTTTTTGATAATAGCCTTTCTAACTATAGGTGTTAGGTGATATTTCACTGTGGTTTTGATTTTACCTTCCCTGATAAGTGATGTTGAGCATCTTTTCATGTATCCTGGCCACCTATATATATGTCATCTTTGGAAAAATATCTGTCTATTCAGGTCCTCTGCCCGATTTTTTTTTTTTTAACAAGAGAGAAACATTTAATTTTTCTTGTGTGGAAGCTCATAAAAATAGGAAACTCAAAGAAGTAACCAAAGCAGGGAGTTTTTATACCTTTTAGACAAAGAAACAATAAATTTTTGAAGAATTGACAAGACAAAGAAGTTTGGGCTTGGTATAGCATTTCCAATCTTCTCTGCCTAGATTTTAATCAGTTTGGTTTTTCAGTGTTAAGTTGTAGGAGTTCTATATTTGCATGTTAACCCCTTATTGAATATATTAGCTGCCGATGTCTTCTCCCATTCAGCAGGTTGCCTTTTTTGGTTTGTTGGTGGTTTCTGTCACCATGTAAAAGCTTTTTAGTTTGATGTCCCAGTTGGTTTTTGTTGTTGTTTAAGATTTTATTTGTTTATTTGACAGAGATCACAGGTAGGCAGAGAGACAGGTGGAGGGGGGTGAGGGAGGAGGCTCCCTGCTGAGCAGAGAGCCCGATGTGGGACTTGATCCCAGGACCCTGGGATTATGACCTGAGCTGAAGACAGAGGCTCTAACCCACTGAGCCACCCTGGCACCCCCCAAGTTGTTTGTTTTTGCCTTTGTTTTCCTTTCCTGGGGGACATATACAAAAAATATTGCTAAAGCTGATGTCCAAGAGTTTACTGCCTGTGCTTTAGAAGTTTTATGGTTTGAGGCACCTGGGCGGCTCAGTGGGTTAAAGCCTCTGCTTTCGGTCAGGTCATGATCCTAGGGTCCTGGGATGGAGCCCCACATCGGGCTCTCTGCTCAGTGGGGAGCCTGCTTCTTCCTCTTCTCTCTGCCTGCCTCTCTGCCTACTTGTGATCTCTGTCGGATAAATAAATAAAATCTTTAAAAAAAAAAGTTTTATGGTTTGAGGTCTTCTATTTAGGTCTTTGATACATTCTGAGTTTGTTTTTGTTTTTGATATAAAAAAGTAGTCCAGTTTCATTCTTTTGCATGTAACTGTCCAGTTTTCTCAACTGCCTTTATTGAAGAACTGTCTTTTCCCCATTGTATATTTTTGTCTCTTTTGTCATAAATTAATTTCACCATATAACCTGGGGTTTATTTCTGGGCTTTCTATCCTGTTCCATTAATCTATGTGTCTCTTTTTGTGCCAGTACCATATGGTTTAGATTACTGTAGCTTTGTAGTATAGTTGAAATCTGGTATTGTGATACCTCCAGATTTGTGCCTTTCTCAAGATTGCTTTGGCTATTTGGGTTCTCTTGTGGTTCCACACAAACTTTAGGATTGTTCAAGTTTTGTGGGAAATGCTATTGGTATTTTGATAGGGATTGTATTGAATCTGTGGATTGTTTTGGGTAGTATGGACATTTTATTTTACTTCTTTTTTAAAGACTTTATTTATGTGTTTGAGAGAGAGAGATACTGACAGCAAGTGGGGGAGGGTGAGGGCCAAGAGGACTCTGCACTAAGTGTGGAACCTGATACAGGGCTTGATCTCAGGACCTTGATATCATGGCCTGAGCCAAAACCAAGAGTCAGACACTTAATCAACTGAACCACCCAGGTGCCCCTGGATATTTTAACAATATCAATTTTCCCAATCTCTGAGCATGGTATATCTTTTTATTTATTTGTGTCATCTTTAATTTCCTTCATCATTGTCTTAATAGTTTTCAGAGTACAGATCTCTCACCGCCTTGGTTAAATTTATTCCTAGGTATATTATTTTTGATGCATCTTTTCTTCCTTCCTTCCTTTCTTTCTTTCTTTCTTTTTTTTTTTTTTAAGATTTTATTTATTGATTTGACAGAGACACAGGGAGAGAGGGAACAGAAGCAGGGGTATTGGGAGAGGGAGGAGCAGGCTTGCCCCAGAGCAGGGAGCTCAGTGCGGAGCTAGATCCTGGGACCCTGGGATCATGACTTGAGCTGAAGGCAGATGCCCAATGACTGAGCCACCCAGGTGCCCCTGATGCATTTATTTTCTTAATTTCTTTTTTCTGATAGTTATTAGTCTATAGAAACACAACAGATTTCCTTATGTTGACTTCTGTATCTTGCAATTTTACTGAATTCGTTTATTCTAATTTTTTTTTTTTTTTTGGTGGAGTCTTTAAGGTTTTCTATATATAGTATCATGTCATCTGCAAATAGTGACAGTTTAACTTCTTTCTTACCAATTTGGATGCTCTTTATTTCTTTTTCTTGTCTAATTACTGTGACTAGGACTTCCAGTACTATGGTGAATAAAAGAGAGAATGGGGATCCCTGTCTTGTTCCTGACCTTAGAGGAAATTGAGTATGATGTTAGCTGTGGGTTTATACATGGCCTTTATTATTTTGAGGTATATTTCTTCTGTACTCAGATTGTTAAGCGTTTCTATCATGAATGGATGTTGAATTTTGTCAAATACTCCTGCATCTATTGAGATGATTGTAATTTTATTCTTCACTTTGTTAACATGTTGTACCATGATTGTTGATTTGCAGATATTGAACTATCCTGCATTGCTAGATTAAATCCCACTGGATAGTGTTGAATGATCCTTTTAATGTGTTTTCAAGTTTAGTTTGCTAATATTTCATTGAGGATTTTTAAATTTATGTTCATCAAGGATATTAGTCTAAGTTTTTTCAGGGTGGGGTAGTGTCTTTGTCTGGTTTGGCAGTAGGGTAATGCTGGCCTTGTAGAATGAATCTGAAAACATTCCTTCCTCTTCTGTTTTTTTGAAATAGTTTGAGAAGGACAGATACTGTAACTTATATGTGTTTGATAGAGTTCACTTGTGAAGCTATCTGGTCCTGGACTTTTGTTTATGGGAAGTTTTTTTTTACTATCAGTTGAATTTTGTTCCTAATAATTGGGTCTGTTGAGATTTTCTATTCCTTCTTGACTCAGTCTTTGAAGACTGTATGTTTCTAGGAATTTATCCATCTCTTCTAGGTTGTTCAGTTTGTTGGCCTATAATTTTTCATTGTGGTATCTTATTATCCTTTGTATTTTGTGGTCTCATTTTGGTTTCTTTCATTTCTGATTTTATATATTTGGGTTCTCTCATTTTTTCTTTAAGAAGTTGATTAAATGGGGGCGCCTGGGTGGCTCAGTGGGTTAAAGCCTCTGTCTTCAGCTCAGGACATGATCTCAGGATCCTGGAATCGAGCCCCGCAACAGGCTCTCTGCTCAGCGGGGAGCCTGCTCCCCCCCCCCCCCCCCCACCTGCCTCTCTGCCTACTTGTGATCTCTGTCAAATAAATAAATAAATAATCTTAAAAAAAAAAGAAATTGATTAAATGTTTGTCAATTTTGTTTATCTTTTCAATGAACCAGCTTAATCTCATTGGTCTGTTCTGGGTTTTTTTTGGTAGTCTATATTTAATTTATTTCTCCTCTGATATTTATTGTTTTCTTCCATCTATTAACTTTGGTCTTTAGTCTTTTTTTTGTTCATTTTGGTGTAAGGTTAGATTATATATTTGAGATTTTTCTTATTTCTTGAGGTAGGCCTGTATCACTAATAAACTTCCTTCTAAGAACTGTTTTTGCTGCATCCCAAATATTTGGAACCATTGTGTTTCCATTTTCCTTCATCTCCAGGTATTTTTTTATTTTTCCTCTTTGATTTCATTTGATCCAGTGGTTGGTTATAGCATGTTTTTTAGTATCCACATATTTGCGGGTTTTTCCCCCAGTTTTCTTCTTGTAATTGATTTCTATTTTCATACTGTTGTTGTTGGAAAAGATGTTTATATGATTTTAATCTTCTTAAATTTATTGAGACTTGTTTTATGCCCTAACATGTAATCTACCCTGGAAATGTTCCGTGTGTACCTGAAAAGAATGTATATTCTGCTGTTTTTGGATGGAATGTTCTGTATCTATCTGTTAAGTCTGTCTCGTCTAATGCGTTGTTCAAAGCCACTGTTTACTTACTGATTTTTTTGTCTGAGTGATCTATCTATTGATATAAATGGAGTGGTAAAGTCTCCTGCTGTTATTGTGTTCCTGTCAATTTCTCCCTTTGTATCTGTTAATATTTGTTTCATATATTTAGGTGCTCCTATATGTGTGGTGCATAGATATTTACAATTGTTATATCCTCTTATTGGATTGACCCCTTTATCATTATGTAATGCCCTTTTTTGTCTCTTGTTACAGTCTTTCTTTCAAAGTCTATTTTGACCTATACAAATATTGTTATCTGAGCTTTTTTCCCCCCACTTTGTTTTACATGGAATATCTTTATATTGCTTTCAGTCTATATATTTTTTTAGGTCTGAAGTGAGTCTCTTTTAGGCAGCATATAAATGGATCTTGTTTATCCATTCTGTCCCCCTGGTTCTTTTGATTGGAGCATTTTGTCCATTTCCATTTAAAGTTACTGATGGGTATATATTTATTGCCATTTCTGTCCATTGTTTTTTGGTTGTTTTTCTAATTCTCTGCTCTCTTCCTTTGTGATTTGATGCCTTTTCTTAGTGTTATGTTTGGATTTCTTTCTCTTTACTTTTTGTGTATATATATTCCAGATTTTTGGTCTGTGGTTACCATGAGGCTCATATATAACAATCTAGGTACATGACAGTGTATATTAAGTTCATGGTCACTTAAGTTTGACTACATTTTTACTTCCTCCTCCAAGTTTTTATATGTAATGTTTTATTTTATATCTTTTTATAATTTTACTAATTTTATCTTTTAAACTTTATGCTATTTTTATAAGTAATCTGCCTTTTTAAAAAAAATTTTTATTTATTTGACAGAGATCACAAGTAGGCAGAGAGGCAAGCAGAGAGAAAGGCAGAAGCAGGCTCCCCACCAAGCAGAGAGCCCAACACGGGACTCAATCCCAGGACCCTGAGATCACGACCTGAGCTGAAGGCAGAGGCTTTAACCCACTGAGCCACCCTGGCGCCCCAAGTAATCTGCCTTTTTTAATGGATGTTCAAAAAATTTATTTTATTTAGATTCAATTAATTAACATACAGTGTATTATTACTTTCAGAGGTAGAGTTCAGTGATTCATCAGTTGCATATTAACACCCAGTGCTCATTACATCACATGCCCTCCTTAATGCTCATCACCCAGTCATCCCATTCCCCCATCCAGATCTGCTACTATCTTTTAATATATGTTTGCTTTTACTGGTGAAACTTTTTCCTTTCATAATTTTATTTATGGCCTTTTCTTTTCCACTTAAAGAACTCTCTTTAATATTTCTTGTAAGGTTGAATTCCTGGTGATGAACATCTTTAACTTTTCTTGTCTAGGAAGCTATTACTCCTTCAATTCTGAATAATAACCTTGCCAGGTAGAGTACTTTTAGTTTTAGGTTTTTTCCTTTCAGAGTTTGAATGTATCAGGCTCCACCTCCTTCTGGCCTGCAAATTTTGTGCTGGGAAATCAGCTGACAGCCTTATGGAATTTCCATTGTATGTAACTGTTTGCTTTTCTCTTCCTGCTTTTAAAATTTTCTTTAACTTTTGCCATTTTAATTATTATGTGTCTTGGCATGGATCTCTTTGGGTTCATCTTGTTTGGGGCACTCTTTCCTTCCTGGACTTGGATGTCTGTTTCTTTTTCTAGGTTAAGACTGTTCTTAGGTATTATATGTTCGAGTAAGTTTTCTGCTCCTTTCTCATTGTCTTATCCTTCTTGGACCCCTATAATATGAATGTGGATATGCTTGATGTTTTCACAGAATCCCCTTAATTAATCCTCATTTTATAAATTGTTTTTCCTTTTCACTATTAAGCTTTATTGTTTTCCACTTTTCTGTCTTCCAGATCTCTGGTCCATTCTTCTGCATTTTTTAATCTGTTGATTCCCTCTAGTGTATTTTTTCATTTCAGTTATTGTATTCTTCAGCTCTGAGTGGTTCTTTTTTGTATTTTCTTTTGTTTTTCAAGTTCTCATTTCATTCAGTCTTCTCTCAAGCGTGGTGAGTTAATTTATGACCATTACTTCAAGCTGATTGCTTATCTCTGTTTCATATAATTTTGGTTTTGTTTGTTCTCTCATTTTGAACATATTACTCTGTCCCTTCATTGTGTCTAAATCTGTGTTTCTATGTATTATTTAGGTCAGCTACATCTCCTGGTCTGAAAGTAGTGGTTTTATGTAGAAGATAATCTTTGGTATCCAGTAGTGTGGTCCCCCCTGGTCACCATAACCACGTGTTCCAAGGGTGTCCCCTGTGTTGGCTGCATATGCTCTCCTGTAGGCTGTGCTTGTGTTGGAGGATTTTCTTTTCTCCTTCAGTGCCCACGGTTCTTGGTCACTCCACTTCAAAGAATGAAGAGGTAGACCAGAGTGGTAGAAAGCAAAGCAAGGTTTGTTGAGCAATTTATTGAGTGATAGCAAAGTGATAGTACAAAGCTCCCAAGGAGGGAGGGGACCTGAAAGGATTGTACTGGAGTTCCTAGGTGTAGGGGTTTTTATGGGTTTGTTGGTGAGCTGTTTCAATCTGATTAACCCTCCCTGCTCCTGTTATCCAATCAGATTTTTTTCACCTCTCATATGGGAAAGGGTGGAGGGTTCCTTCCAGGGTGGTGTAAAATCCTTTTAAGGGTGGTTTCATCTTAGGGCAGGGGGGACCCCTTGTCCCTGCCTGCCTGCCTTCCAGTTATCCTCCATCACTGTTGGACATGGCTGACCCTCAGCCTGGCTGTCAGCAATGACGGGCTGCACCCTCTAGCAGGGGGCACTAGTGTGCAGGTTTTGCCCCTTGCATGGTTGCTGAGTGGTTCTGCTGTAGCTTTTGGGGACATGCTAGTGAGTGGGGACAGCCCTCAGCCCTGTTAGCTGCAATGACTGGCTTCTACCTCTGGGTACACTGGTGGGCAGGGCTCCCCCACTTTATTCCCATGGTTACCTGAGAGACCCCACTGTGGCTAGTAAGAACATGCTGGTGTGTGGGGCTAGCTCCCTCATTCTTCAGGGCAGGAGTCTGGAGGTGTGCTTGGAGGGGTACCTCCTAGCTAGAGCTGCTTCTCAGGTGGTATGACTGAGCAGTAGTTGTCCCAGGGGAATATTGAAACTGCCCTCCAGGTATGGTGGGGTGGGAGCCATCAGGGAGGGGCACCTGCCAGGTTGGGCAGGTCCACAGGGGAATGCTGGGGCTGGGCTAGCATGTTTACTAGGTAGGTAGAGAGTGCCAGAACAGGCTCCCACAAGTATCTGGCCAGCTAGGTTGAAGAAGGGCAAGAAAAACGGTGCCCTCCAGTACTTCCTTTTTCCAAGAAAGTTCCTGCAGATTCCTATCTCCTCCAACACACGTTTCCAAAATTAGTCAGTAAATCTCCTTCACGTAAAACCCAGGTACTAGGTGCTTTCCAGACCCTGCTTCTGTGCTGGGTTTGAACTGGGTGATACTAGTGCCCTGGCCCTTTAACAGAGGAGTCTCCGTTTCCTATAGCCTTGTGGCTCTCCCAGAAATAAGCCCCCTGATTTTCAGAATCCAATATTACGGGGTCTTATCTTTCTGGTGCAGGTCCCAAGGCCAGGGGTGTCCACTGTGGGCTTGATCTCCTGGCTTCTCCATGCCTGTGATAACTCTCCCTCCTGCTGGGGGTTGCAGCCTTGGGAGTTTGGTTCACCAACTGTGTATCTGCCCTTCCTCCTCCTCCTCTTCTCCTTTTCTTTTTGAAGATTATTTATTTGAGAGAGAGAGAGTGCACGCATGTACATATATATGCACAAGTTGGGGGAGTGGCAGAGGGAGAGGGACAAACAAGACTCCCCGCTGAACAGGGAGCTGATGCAGGGCTTGATCACAGGATTCTGGGATCATGACCTGAACCAAAGGCAGATGCTTAACTGACTGAGCCTCCCAGGTGCCTCTCACTCCTCCCCATCTTGATGTGGTCTTCTCCTTATGTCTTTAGCTATAAAAGATTTGTTCTGCCAGTCTTCAGATCCTTTTCAGAGTGAGTTTTATCACAAGTAGTTGTTCCCTCTGTATGTCCTTGATAAGAGGTGAGCTCAGGATCCTCCTATTCTTAATTTTCCCTCTTCTAGACGCCAAGATGTTAACATATTCTAGATAACAATGCCATTACCAGGTACGGGATTTGCAAAATTTTCATCCCATCCTTTGCAATAATTTTTCACTTTGTTCATGGTGTTCTTGGAAACACAGACATTTTTAATTTTCATAAGGTCTCATTTACTGATTTTTGTTGTTTCTTGTACCTTGTTTCACATAAGAAACGATTACCTAGGGAAAAATGAAATAAGGCGAAACCAGAGAGGGAGACAAACTGTAAGAGACTCTTAATCTTTATAAAAAATTAAAAATTAAAAATTAAAACAAAAAAAAAAGAGAGACTCTTAATCTCAAGAAACAAACTGAGGGTTGCTGGAGGGGAGGGGGATGAAAGGGATGGGATGGCTGAGTGATGGACACCGGGGAGGGTATATGCTATGGTGAGTGCTGTGAATTGTGTAAGACTGATAAATCACAGACCTGTACTCCTGAAACAAATAATACATTATATTGTTAATTTAAAAATATATCATTTGAGTTTAAAAAAAAAAAAGAAACTTTACCTAATCAAAGGTCAATAAAGATTCACAGTCCTGATGCTTTCTTCTAGGAGGTCATCTTATCTCTTACATTGTAGTCATTGATCCATCTTGAGTTCCTTTTCGTATATGGTGTGAGGTAGGGTATCAAACTGTAATTTTTACTTGTGGAAATCCATTTGTCCCAGCACCATTTGTTGAAAAGACTATTATTTCTCCCATTGAATTGTCATAGCAACCATTCTGAATATCAGTTAAACATAAATATAAAAGTTTATTTCTCAGCTTTCCGTTTTCTCCCATTGATCTGTGCCTCTCCTTATCCTAGTACCACAGGGTCTGGATTATTGTAGCTTGATTATTGTAGCTTTGTAGTAAGTAAACCATGAAGTGTGAGTCCTCTCAACTTTGTAGTTTTTGAGGTTGTTTGGCTATTTTACTCAGTTTTGCTGTGAACCTACAATAATTTTAAAAAACAATGTCCATTAAAAAAAAAAGTACCCTTATGTTGTAATAATTGGGATTGTGGTAAATTCTTTATTCCTTTCTTCATTCCCCAAACTTTGTGTAATATATAACTATGTCAAATTTTATAATTTTAACAAAGTCTTGTCTAAGAGAATAATTTTAACTCAAGAGGCAACTTTTAGTTCTGTAGATTAAAAAGTCAAGCTACCTAACTTTCCAGGAAGAGTGTGTGAAGGTGAGGATTTAAAGTTATGGGTAGAAATGAGCTAGTCTCAGATTTAGTGTTCAGTTTTTTATTCTCCTTTATCTCTCTAGCTTCCTTCAGTTTATTCTCTGCCTTTTTACCCTCCCTTACACCCCAGCTTAAGACTTTACTCAGAACAATTAGATGAAATTCTGGGACTCTGGCTAGTTTTTATAATTGCCGTTGATAACTGGAATGAATGGCAGGTGAGTAGCATGAGGGCAAGGAGCCATTTAATGCAATCTGAGCCACAGAAGCTACTTTGATGGAAAATAAAGGGGAGGGGAGAGGAAGCCATCCAAGCAGCACTCTTTAAGAGCCTTCTCTGCACTTCTTGTGTTCTGTCAGTTTCTTTGTGTCTGTATTTGTTGTTTTCTTATGATACTGTATGCTTTTTAAGAGCAGATACCTGCAAGTGGTGCCAAAGCTAGTTAGAAGTTTAAATAGATACACAGAGAATCAAGCTATGTGGCTTGGTGACTGACTGCTGTTCATATGTTTTTAAGTGCTGCTACAGTGTGTGTGTGTGTGTGTGTGTATTCTAAATAGTTTGGGGATTTTCTTTTCAGTTTAAGCAATATTAAAATCTCAGTATATGGGCGACTGGGTGGCTCAGTGGGTTAAGTCCCTGCCTTTGGCTCAGATCATGATCCCAGGGTCCTAGGATCAAGTCCCTCATCGGGCTCTTTGCATCCCTCTCTTTCTCTGTCTGCCTCTCTGCCTACTTGTGATCTCTCTATGTCAAATAAATAAAATATTTTTTAAAAATCTCAGTATACTGATACTTTATAGGTTTTGCATATAATCAGTGTCCATTTGAAGTTTGTTGTAAAACAAAGGCAAGTTTTATAGACACACTAAAGAGTAATGTCAATTACAAGCCAACTTTTGTGGCATTATGAAGTATTTGAAGTATTAAGGTGATTTTTACTATGTAATTTTCAGGTGAATTAAAAGAAGAGGAAAAATAGTTCTTCAGATGTTTAAAAATTGTGGTATATGGCCTTTAGAAATGTAAAGTCACACTTTTTTCATTCTTCTAAGGTTTATAACAGTCATTTCTTACATAGATTAAAAGGAAAAAAAAGAGAGATTGCAATTATCCAGATTTCCAGAAATAAACACAAAACTATAGTTATGACTGCCATTTTTAAAAAAAAGTAGCTGCCATTTTTGGAGGTAGGGCCATTATCAGTTGTAGGCTTTGACTTTTTTAACATCATGGAAAGCCTATACCCTTCAAATTTCAGACTCAAAATTTGTTCTAAACAGTGCTTTATTTTATCAAATACCTTTTCTCCCACTTGAAACTCCGTCCATAATACTTGTGTTTTTTTACTGTGTCTCCTTTCTCTGGCTTGAAAATGTATTTAAGGACTTGTACTTCTGGCCAAGATGGATTAAGAGAGTTTGATTTACTCTCTTGGCTGTAATCACAGAACAAACAAAAACCCCAGAAAAAATATATGAAATTTCAGACACTGAACAACAGGCAGACAGTGATCACCGAGAAACCAGAAACAGATGAGCCCTACAATTATCCTAGCTTACTTGGTGGAGAGAGTTTCCAGGAAGCAGTGTAAGGAGTGGGGAGCTCAGCTGTTGCCTTGAGTTGAGGAGAGAGAGCTGGAGTTCAAGGAGGCCAGGGTTGCTACAGCTAGGAAAGAACTGCACAAAGAGAGAATTCCATAGGTCTGCAAAGTCCCTCTAAAGTCTTCAGGTGAGTGCTAATCAGGGCATGTATTTTACGGAAGCTACCCAAAGCCAAGAAAAAAACCACCCTAAAGGATTACAGGGAACAATTTCTGATTCTCAGTTTGTATTCCCAACAGCCAGAGAGGAAAATATAAGTCTAGGATATTGGATAGAATACTCAGATTAGCAGTGGGGCAAATGCCTTAAACTAAAGACCGTTCTGGTCCCTTCTAACAAAGCATAAAAACAGACCTCCAAGTAGTTTAATTGCATCCCAGAACAAAGCTTAATATTTACACTTATACAAAAATATTTAGTACTCACCAAGGTAAAATTCACCTTTGGCTTCCAATAAAAAATATCAGACTTGGAATGAAGCAGGAAAATACAGCCCCCGAGGAAGAAAATCAATATGTCAAAACAGATGCATAGATGATACAATTAGTGGACAAAAACATTAAAACATTTATTATGAGTATATTCCTTATGTTCAGAATATTATAGGAAAGATTGCAAATGTCAAATATAGATATGTAATCTATTTTAAAGACCAAAATTGAACATCTACATATGAAAACTACAATGTGTGAGATGAAAAATACACTTCATGGGATTTACAGCAAATTAGTGCAGGAGAAAAGATTAGTAAACTTGAAGCAAAATCAATACAAGTCATCCAAAATAAAAGGAAATAAAGACTGGGGAAAAAAATCAAGAGTATCAGATAGCTATGAGACAACTTCAGGTGGTCTAATATAAATGTAATTGTAGTCTTGAGAGGGTACAGAAAATAATTTTAAAGAAACAATGGCCAAATTTTTCTAGATTTGTTAAAAACTGTAAGTTCAGAGATCCAAGAAAAAGAGGAAAAGGGGAACAAAAACAGATGTGACAAATAGAAAACAAATATTTTTGTTACATTTATACTGATCTATATTAATAATCGCACTAACTGTAAATGACCTAAACAACCCAGTTAAAAGGCAGAATTTCGTAGATTGGGTACATAGTAGATTGGGTATGCTGCCTACAGAAACCTACTGTTCATATTAAGATTCAAATAGGCTAAACATAAAAGGTTTGCAAATGATATTCCATGCTAATGCTAGTCAGGAAAGTTGGAATAACTATATCAGTTTCAGACAAACTAGATTTTAGAGCAAAGAATATTAACAGGAATAAAGAAGACCATTTCATTGGTAAAGTAGCCAGTTTAAAAAGTGGAATTAATGGGGCGCCTGAGTGGCTCAGTGGGTTAAAGCCTCTGCCTTCAGCTCAGGTCATGATCTCAGGGTCCTGGGATCAAGCCACACATCGGGTATTCTGCTCGGCGGGAAGCCTGCTTCCTCCTCTCTCTCTGCCTGCCTCTCTGCCTACTTGTGATCTCTGTCTGTCAAATAAATAAATAAAATCTTTAAAAAAAAAAAAAGTGGAATTAATAGTCCTAAATATCTATACAGCTAATACACTTCAGAATACATGAATCAAAACTGACAGAACTGAAAGGAGAAACAGATCCACATTACAGTTGGGAATTTCACTATCTTCCCTTTCAATAGATAGAACAAGAAGACAAAATATCAGTAATGATTTAGATGATTTAAACTCTATTATCCAATTAACCTAATTGACATTTATTTGATGTCTGTCCAATACAGCAGAATACACATTTTGTTGAATTGCACAGAGAACATTTTACTAGTATAATATGACCCATTTTGGTCCCTAAAATAATGTCAATAATTTAAAACTTACTTACATCATAAAAAGCAAGTCATCTGACCAAAATGGAATTAAATTTAAAATTGATAACAGAAAACTGTCTGGAAAACCCCTAAATATTTATAAACTAATACATCTTTAAGAAATTTATGAGTCAGGGTGCCTGGGTGTCTCAGTAGGTTAAGCCTTTGCCTTCAGCTTAGGTCATGATCTCTGCTCCATGGGGAGCCTGCCCCCCCCCCCCGCCTGCCCCTCTCCCTACTTGTGATCTCTCCCTCTGTTAATAAATAAATAAATAAAATATTTTTTAAAAAAGAAATTTATAGGTCAAAAGAAAAAAAGTCAAAGGTGAATTTACAAAGTATTTTGTACTGAGTGGAAATGAAAACTGTTCAGAATTTGTGGGAAGTAGCTAATGCAAGTGCTCATGGAAATTCTTAACATTATATGCCATATATATTAATTATATATATAACATTATATGTTATATATATAACATATATATACACACATATATATATATGTTAGAGAAGTAAGGTTGTAAATCAGTATGTTGAGCCTCGACCTTAAACTAGAAAAAGAAGAGAAAATAAAACCCAAAGTAAGCAGAAGAAAAAAGTTAATGATAAAAGCTGAAACCAAGGAAAAGTAGAAAATCATTGAAATGAAAAGCTGGCTTTTTGAGAAGACCAGTGATATTAATTACTTCATGCCAGTATGTTAGATGGATGAAATGGGCAGATTCCTTAAAAGACACAAAATACCAGCCCTTACTCAGGAAGAAATAACCTGAGTAGTCCTTTACCTATTAAAGACATTATATTCCCCAAATAAAATTGTGGACCCAGGTGACTTCCCTGATAAATTCTACTGAACATTTTAAGAAGTCATAATGCCAGTTTTACATAAATTCCTCCATAATGTTGATGAGGAGGGAATACTTAACTCACTCTATGATACTGGTATTATCTTGGTATTAAACCAGACACTGGTGCCTGCCTAGCTCAGTTGGTAGAGCATGGGACTCTTGACCTCAGGGTTGTAAGTTCAAGCACCAAGTTGGGTGTAGAGATTACTTAAAAAAATAAAATAAGTAATAAATATTCCATCCATCCAAGTACATTGCAAGAAAAAAAATTAGAGACCAATATTCCTTATGAGAACAGTCATAAAATTCTTAACGAAATTTTAGCAAATTGACTCCAACAACATATAAGATGGATAAAGTACAATGACCAAATGGGATTTGTCTGAGGAATGCAAATAGTAATCCCTCATTATTTGTGGTTTTGCTTCCCATGATTTCAGTTACCTGTGGTCAACCTCAATCTGGAAGCATATGATTCTCCTGATATATCCTTAGAAGTTCAATAGTCGCTTAACACTACGTCACAATGCCTACATCTTTCACCACCTTTCCTCTCATTGTGTAGGCATTTTATGGTCTCACATCTTCCCAAGAAGGGTGAGTACAGTTCAATTAAGATATTTTGAGAGAGAGAGATGACATTCCTGTAACTTTTATTATAGTATGTTGTAATTGTTCTAGTTTATTATGTTGTTAATCTCTTACTGTGCCTAATTTATAAATTAATCTTTATCACAGATATGTATGTATAGAAAAAAACCATAGTAAATCTAGCGTTTGCTTCTATTTGTAGGTTCAGGCATCCATTGGGGGTCTTAGTTATATCTCCTGCAGATAAGGTTGGGAGGGGCATACTATGTACCACATTAACAAAAAAGAGAAAAAAATTAAAAAGAACATTATTATAGTTAAATATTAAACATTCAATACCTAGGGATAAATTATGTAAAGGATGTGTAAAATCTTTACACTGGAAGCTTTTATAAAATATTACTGAGAAAAAAATTAAAACCTAGGTAAATGAAGAGCTATTATGTTCAAGGATTGGAAGATTCGGTATTGTCACTTCTCTCTAAAAATGTAGATTCAGTACAATACCAATCAGAATCCCAGCAGGCAATTTGTAGAAAGTGAGGTTTAAGCTGGTTTTAAAATTCATATGGAAATGAAGGTCTAGAATAACCAAGACAATCTTGATGAACAGAGAGGATTTAACGCTATCTAAACGCTATCTAAATAAAAATTATTAGAGCTATAATAATAAAAACAATGATATTGATGTAAATATAAACAAATAGATTCATGGAACAGAGAGTCCAGAAAAAAAATATGGTTAGTTGATTTTTTAGTGTGGTGCCAAGGAAATTAAATGGAAAAAGAATAGTCTTTTCAATAAGTGGAACAATGATACTCCTATACAAAACAAAACAACCTGAATCATACCTTAATCCACACTTTTCATCATATTTAAAAGTTCATTCAAAATTGGGGTACCTGACTGGCTCAGTTTGTTAGACATCTGATTCAGCTCAGATCATGATCTCAAGGTCCAGGTATCAAGTCTCTTGTTGGGCTTTGCATTCATTGGGGTGTCTGTTTCTCCCTCTTCCTCTGCCCCTCCCCTGCTTGCTTGCTCTTTCAAATGAATAAATAAAATCTTTAAAAAACAAAGAATTAAAAAATAAGAGACATGTTTCCACTTATATGAAATTCTATAAAATACAAACTATTCAGAAAGCAGATGAGAGGTTGTCTGGAGACATGAGCTGGAGAAGAATGAACTATAAAATCATTTATTTTGGGGCATCTGGGTGGCTCAGTGGGTTAATAAGCTTCTGCCTTCGGCTCAGGTCATGATCCCAGGGGCCTGGGATCGAGCCCCGCATTGGACTCTCTGCTCAGCGGAGAGCCTGCTTCCCCTCCTTCTCTCTCTGCCTGCCTCTCTGCCTACTTGTGATCTCTGTCGAATAAATAAATATTTAAAAAATAAAATAAAATAAATGATTTTTTAAAAAGATTTTTATTTATTCACTTGACAGAGACCACAAGGAGGCAGAGAGGCAGAGAGAGAAGCTTTAATAGGCAGAGGCTTTAACCTACTGAGCCACTCAAGTGCTCCAAGTTGTTTACTTTAAATATGTACAATTTATTGTACATTTGTAGAGTCTGTGTCACTACATTTGTTTTAAAAATGTACTTGAGTGTTTTTCAGTGTTTATATTTTGCTGCTCAAATTTCAGGATCACATAAGGGACTCAACTGTAATTTTTCAGTGGTTAAGTTTGAGAGGTGGGAAAACATGTAGTGTGTTATCAAGTTCACTTAATGTTTTAACTTATCACAAAACTGAAAAACTGTAATGTACCAACTTGGGCTTTCTGAAATTCTGAAGGAATTTTCAGAATGATATATATAAAATACTAGATTTAATTTTGCTGTCAGATTAGAACATTATTCAACTGGATGATAGGGAGATGGGAAAGAATGTTACAAGAACCCTAAAGATAAAATGGAGGAAGTTAACAGAATTCTAGGCTTGGGAGAAATTCTTAGGATTTTGTTTGGATGACCATGTAAATAATGGCCCCTCAGATATGTCTACATCCTAATCTCTGGAATTTGTTAATATGTTACCTTACATAGTTGAAAGGACTTTGCAGATGTGATTTTGAGATGGGGAGATTATCCTGGATTATACAGATGGGCCCAACATAATCACAGGGCTTCTTAAGAAATTTAAGAAAGCAGAGAAACTTTCCTGGCTGTGGCCAGAAGGAGATGTGACTACAGAAGAAAGATCAGAGACATACAGTATTGCTGTTTTGAAAATAGGAAGAAGCAGTGAGCCAAGGAATGTGGGTGGCCTCTAGAATTTGGGGGGGAAAAAAAAAAAAAGGCAAGGAAATAGATTTTTTTCTAGAGTCTCTAGAAGAAATACAGCCCTGCTAACAGCTTGATTTTTTTTGTCCAGAGGGCTCTACTTCTGACTCCAGAACTATAAGATAATACATATGTTTTATATAAGCAGTTAAATTTATAATTTGTTACTGCAGCTATAAAATACAAATATAGTATCCAAGGGGCGCCTGGGTGGCTCAGAGGGTTAAAGCCTCTGCCTTCGGCTCAGGTCATGATCCCAGTGTCCTGGGATCGAGCCCCGCATCGGGCTCTCTCCTTGTTGGGGAGCCTGACTTCCTCCTCTCTCTCTCTCTCTGCCTGCCTCTCTGCCTACTTGTGATCTCTCTCTGTCGAATAAATAAAATCTTAAAAAAAAAAAAAAAAAAAAAAAAAAATATAGTATCCAAGGTTGTAGAGCTCAGAATTAATAGTGTTTTGCCAGAGCATTGCAATGGAAAGTGAACTCTGTAATACCAAAATAACTTTTTCCATTGCTTGGGACTTGTTTTCCCTTCCGCATTTCAAACCTCATTTTTCCATAAAGTAAAATGTGTATTTATTCATTAAAAAGTAATTCTAAACATAAAACATTATAGTTGGAATAAATCTTAGCTATCGTTCTAATTTGATCTCCTGAAATTTATAATTGGAGAAACTGAGCAACAGCCAAAGATTCCATAGCTAGTTGCCAGTAGATCGGAGCTTAAATTCAGGCATAGTTCAGTGTTCTATCATATATACCCTTAGAAATTTGTTCTGGAATTGTGGAATATCTGAGTCACTTTTTGGAAAAGGGTGTTTACTTAGGGAGATAGATGAATCTTTGTCTAGTTGACAAGATTAATTGTGGGATTAATTTGTCACCTTGGAAGGCCCTAAGTACCTGATCCTTAAGAGATGGAATAAGTCACAGTAACAGACTTCACTGGTCAGTAACTTGACATGCATGTGGGGGAAGGTACCAGCTCAAAATGGAGGGGTTTGGGAGAAAACAAATTTCCTGGGACATCTGGGTGGCTCAGTCAGTTAAACATCTGCTTTCAGCTCAGGTTGATCGAGTCCTGCATCAGGTTCCTTGCTCAGTGGGGAGCCTGGTTCTCCCTCCACTTGCTGCTCCCTCTGCTTGTGCTCTCTTTTCTCTCTCTCTCTCTCTCTCTGACAAATAAAATCTTTACAAAAATAAGTAATAAAATAAATTTTCCTTATTCTTGCCTAGATCTGTTACAATATTACAGATTCTGTTTTTGTCAGACTTCTCCCCAGACACTGCATCTGTCCTGTAATGGAATATCTGCTCGTTCTCAGAACCCAGTGGCCACAGAGGCTGCTAGACATCAGACCTGACAGCAGCCCTCTTTCCCTTCTCTGTCCTCCTTTGCTGTTCTCCTTTGGCACCTTTATGGTGGGGATTTAATTTGGCTAAGGTTTTTATTCCTTTTATATAAGGTTTTGTTCACAGACCAAAAATGCTCTTCTCATATAGTTTTTCTCTGGGACATAATGACCTTTGGAAAGAATATATTAAAGCCATGTCTTAAATCTGCTTAATGTATATTACAGTGCTTTAATAAGACGGTACTAGAAGAGGATACAGTATGACACAGAACTTTTATCCTACCTTTCTTCCCTCTGCATTTTAGCTCTCTAAACCACCTTTTCCTCCAGTTGTGATTTAATGTATCCTCAGATTGACAGCTGCCAGTAGTCTTCTGCTCTTGACTGCCCATGTTTAAGGAAAACTGATATAATTCACAAGATGAACCTGCTGTGTGTATGTATGTATATATGTATGGCCATATATTTACAGTCAACTTTGGAGATATGCTAATTTTGCCAGCATTTTATTAGAACAGAATGTTATTTTGACTTTTTTTTTAATAGTTGAACACTCAGGTACAGTGTAATTCTCTAGATTTTTCAGAGTAGATTTGGAGAAGGAATGTAGTCAACTGGTAATGATATTTCAACACTAATTCCTTACCCTAGTGTCTGATATTTTACCCTTTTTATATTGCTGCTATTGAAAATCAATTCACTTCAGTGTTTGTTGAGTGCCTCTTCTACTCCATTCACTTACACTACATGGTGGAGGTATGAAGATGAATAGGACACATTGTCTACTTATGGACCTGTCTGTAATGTTCATAGATCTTTGTCATGTTACCTTGTTGGCTTGTTCTTAGAAATCATCAGCCAACTTGGAAGCAAACTGTTTGACCCTGTGAGTCAACCCACGGTGATAATCTACCAATGTGATAGAGCTAGAATTTGATTTTTCTATCAAAAACATGAGCAAACATGTTCAGAACATGAAGTAATAGAGGCTTACTCCTGTCTTTACCCTTAGCAGAATGTAAGTTCTGAGAAGATAGAAATTGTTTGTTGTTATTTATTGCTGTGCCTCCATTGCCTAGAACAGTAGCACACAGTAGGTACTCAGTAGCTGTTTGTTGATGCCTCCTTATCTTTCAACTTTGAACTCAGATGTGTGTGTATAATGCTTTGGCTACCTGTTCCTCTATGGATACATTTACCTTATCTTGCAGTGTCCTGAATTTAGTTGCATGGCCATACTTACATGCAGGGTAGGATCACGTTTGTTCTAGAAAGCTTTGTGTCCTGTTTAAAAAAAAAAAATAGAGGTCTTATTAACAAGGAAGAAGTGAAGAAAAAGAGACTTGAGAATTACTGGCAGTCTCTTCCATAACCATAACACATACCAGTGATATCTGTCAGATGTACCTTTGAGCTAAGAGGTGCCACAATTTGGTATGGAGTAGGCTACAGCTAGTGATGGCTACAAGGCAGTGCGTAAAGTCAAGAAGGTACCAGAGAAGGATTCACATGTTTCCCTGAGGTGGTGAAAGAGCAGTAAATAATTTTATTTGAACAATGGTATGGTATTAAGGGAATGAGAGGAACTGTGCTTTCGAAGTGCCGAGAGAGCTTTTTGATCTGTCAATTGTAATATTGCTGGCTGCTTCCGGGACGGCTTGCAGTTTTTAAACTGTTCAGCTGTATTGCTAAGAGTCCTAGTAATCAGAAATGAGGCATTATAAGTTTGAGAACATGGTTTTATTTACTTAGTAGAAATTGCTGTATACTTTTATCTTAATTTCCATGTAGAGTCTGATAACTCCCCAACGAACACCCAGACTTCTCCCCTGCGTTCAGTCCTTGTCTCTCTGACTGCCCTCTGGATATCTCACAAATACTCTTTGTTCAACCAGAGATCTCTTCCTCTACATTGAAGGTGCTCCAAAATGTTTGAATTAAATTTAACAGTAAAAATAAAAATTCCTGATGAGGGATGCCTGCGTAGCCCAGTTGGTTGAGCATCTATTTGCCTTTGGCTTAGTTCATGATCCTGGAGTCCCTGGGAGGGAGACCAATGTCGGGCTCCCTGCTCAGTGGGGAGTCTGCTTCTCCCTCTCACCCCACTCGTGCATTCTTTCCCACTCTCTCCCAAATAAATAAAATCTTTTTTTTTTCAATTAAAAAACATATTTCAATGGTTTTACATTAACCTTAGCAATTTGTTTTGAAAAAATAATAAAAGTCCAGATGAGTGGAACCGGGAATTGTTTCATCTTTTTGTCCTAAGTTGAAAAAAAAAATCATGAAAGTAATATATGCTTATTGTTAAATGATTTAAATGATCTAAAATAAAATTTAAGAAGTGGAGATTTCTGTCTCCCCCCTTCTCCCAGATTTCATTCTCCAGAGTTAATTTTACTGGCTATTTTGATAGTAGGTATCTTTCCAAACTTTTGTGTAACATATATGCTATTTTCCTTCTGAAAATAAGATCATATTGTAGACTGTTTGCAGCTCACCATTTACTTAATAGTACATCTTGGACATCTTCCCATCTTTTCATGTCATTATTAGAAAGTTATTTTATCTGGAATGGCTAAGACCTTACCTGTTCTATATTAATATTTCCAGAGTTTAGCTTTCTTAACTCTAAGGAGAAAAATAATTTAAAAAAGGCATGTAATACATAATTTGTAATCTAGTTCTGTAAAATGATTGCACACACCAAAATCTACAAACAGCTGGGGACCGTGGTTGGTTGCTGCGTGTAATTACAATATGGCACATTGTCACATGTATTATCCCCCTGTGATATCATCAACTGAATTTTATTTATTTACTTTTTTAATAACCCAGTGGACCAAGTTATCACTGGGCACTGTGTACCATAACAATACACTTCACTTATTACAATAGTATTCTTTTTCAGTGAATGAGCATTTATAAAATCCTAATTCGGCTGTTTGGATGTTTTTGGTATTTAGACTCTTAATAATTCTTTACTGTCCAGATTTCTAATCCTTTTCAAAGACTGTATTTTTGTGGTATGAATTTGCCAGATTTTATTTAAATACTCCCACAACCATTTTATTGAGGAAAAACTTTAGCATGCTTTTATTTAGCCCTATGGTAAACTTAGTGATAACTTAAGCAGTCTGTAAGTGTTTGATGAACAAATCCATGCTTGACTCTTTCCCCTATGTATTTAAGTTTTTCTGATCCTTTCTTCTTCTTAAGCCTTTGCTTTCTTTTTCTCTTTTACCTAAAGCATTTCACCTTTTCCTTTGGTAAGCCTAGTGCAAGTATCACATGGCTCACCTGTCACTTTTGCATCTTTATGCATTCCTCTTCTACTTAACTTGTAACTCATAATATGCTGTCTTCTCTTATTTCAGTTTCTTAACCTCTTAGCCTTTACCTCTGCCCAGTGCCTCTGGGAGATCCTAGGGGAATCCCTGGATCTCCCAGCGATTCCCCTGCACAAAATGAAAAAAAAAAAAAAAATTTAGCCAAATACTTATTCATAGATGTCCCATTTTATTCTAAGTAGAATCCCTGAATATTTGAGAAGTAATCGTATCCACAAAATAAAGACATGTAAGAAAAATGTACAACCAGATATTAAGAGTATATAAAAATCAAAAACCTTGTTTAAAAGATCCTTTGAACAGAGTAAATGAAATAATGGACATAGCTGATAATCAAATGTGATCTAGGCATTCCATTAAAGAAAATCTCAGAATATAGAGCAAAAAGCCAATGATGGAATCTAAGAGAAAAGCTTAATGTTTCTTAACTTTTTGTGCACATTAGAATAATCTGAGATGCTTTTTAAAAACTGATGTGGGAGAGGGAAGATGGTGGAGGAGTAGCAAACTGAAATGACATCAGATCGCAGGAGTTCAGCTAGATAGGTATTAAACCATTCCGAACACGTACAAACTCAGCAGGAAATAGAAGAAGAGCAGCAATTCTAGGAATAGAAAATTTATCGCTTTCCGAAAGGTAGGAAGTGCAGAGAAGTGAATCCGAAGCTGCAGGAACACAGACCGCAAGGGGAGGAGCCTGCTCCTGGGAAGGGGGGGAGCAACAGAGCACAAAATCGGAACTTTTAGAAGTCGGCTCCACTGAGGGACATCACTCCAGAGGCTAAGTGGGGGTGGAGCCCTCACAGGGACAGTGTGGTCTCAGGTCCCGCGGGGTCATAGAAGGATCAGGGGTGTCTGAGTGTAGCAGAACTCCCAGGTATCCGAGCGGGGAAGCCGACTATAGAGACAGAGGCGAGGAGTGAGCTCTCAGCTTGGGGTTACATTAAACTGTGATCCTCGGCGCAGTCCCACTGCTGCTCTTTGAGCAGGGACTCCACAAGTGGCAGATCTGGGGAGACTCACCTTCCTTCTCTGAAGGCAGGAATCTGCTGGGTTTGGAGACTCAAAACAGGGCCAGGCGTCAGACACAAGTGCTCGGTTCCGGGCTGGATGAGCTCGGAGCATGGCTGGAGACCAGGGAGATGAGAGGAATTGACTACTTTACTCTGAGGGTGCACTGAGGAGTAGGGCCCCAAGCTCTCGCCTCCTCCAGGCCAGAGATTGGGAGGCTGCCATCTTCATTACCGTCCTCCAGAGCTCTATGGAAAGCATTCAGGGGAAAAAAAGCTCCAAGAGTGAACCTGAGCAGATTACCTAGCCTGGCCCCTAGCAAGGGTGGTGCAATTCCGCCTCCAGGCAAAGACATTTGAGAATCACTGCAACAGGCCCCTCCCCCAGAAGATTAGCAAGAACATCCTGCCAAGACCAAGCTCACTGATCAAGGAGAATAACGGAACTCCAGAGCTAGGGGAAAGCAACCCATAGAATTCCTGGCTTTTCCCCCATGATCCTTTAGTCTTCCAAATTAAATTTTTTAAATTTTATTTTATTTCTTATTCTATTTCTTTTTTTTTTTTTTTAAATTTTATTTGTTTATTTGACAGAGAGCGAGGGAGCACAAGCAGGCAGAGTAGCAGGCAGAGGGAGAGGGAGAAGCAGGCTCCCTGCTGAGTAAGGATCCTAACATGGGGCTTGGTCCCAGGACCCTGGGATCATGACCCGAGCTGAAGGCAGTTGCTTAACCAACTGAGCCACCCAGGCACCCCTCTTATTCTATTTTTTAAACTTTTTTTCTTTCCTCTTAACGTTTTTTAACTAGTTTATCTTAACAATACCTTTCTAAAAAAAAAAAACAAAAAAACTTTTTAAAACTTCATTGTTACAGTCATATTTTATCCCTTCATTGTATTTAACCTTATTTTTCGTATACATATAGGTTTTTTTCTTAAAAAATTTTTGGATACAATTTCTTACAGTAGATCAAAATATACCCTAATCTAGCCCATGGCTTTGTTTTCATCTCCAGCCTGAGCACATTCCCTCCTGTTTTCTTTTTTTGAATGAACTTATCAATTCCTTTTTTAGAATTTTAAAAAAAATTTCATCTTGACAGTCATATTCCATCCCTTCATCATGTTTACCCTTATTTTTGTGTATATATGTATGTATATATATATATACACACATATGTGTATATGTATATATGTGTATGTGTATATATATGTGTATATATGTGTATATATATACACACACATATGTGTGTGTGTGTGTGTATTTTCTTTCTTTAAAATTTTGGGAGGTTGTTTTTTTCTTTTCTTTTTATAATTTCTAATTTTTTAAATTTACATGTAATGTATTATTAGCCCCAGAGGTACAGGTCTGTGACGCACAAGGTTTACACACTTCACAGCATTCACCATAGCACGTACCCTCCCCAATGTCCATAACCCCACCACCCTCTCCCTCCCCCCTCCCCCAGCAACCCTCAGTTTGTTTTGTGAGATGAAGAGTCTCTTATGGTTTGTCTCCCTCCCGATCCCATCTTGTTTCATTTATTCTTTTCCTACCCCCCAAACCCCCGACATTGCTTCTCCACTTCCTCTTATGAGGGAGATCATATGATAATTGTCTTTCTCTGATTGACTTATTTCACTAAGCATACTACCCTCTAGTTCCATCCACGTTGTCTCAAATGGCAAGATTTCATTCCTTTTCGTGACTGCATGGTATTCCATTGTGTGTGTGTGTGTGTGTGTGTACAGATATAGATAGATAGCAGTAGTGCACTATTGCAAGTGCAATTGCACTACTGGGTATTTACCCCGAAGATACAAATGTAGTGATCTGAAGGGGCACATGCACCCAAATGTTTATAGTAACAATGTCCACGATAGATAAACTATGGAAGGAACCTAACTGTCCATGAACAGATGAATGGATAAAGAAGGTGTGGTGTGTTGCATAGTATTCCATACAATGTAACCATGAAAATGCAACCAGGAAAAGGAATGAAATCTTGCCATTTGCAACGATTTGGATGAAAGTAGAGGGTATTGTGCTTAGTGAAATAAGTCAATCAGAGAAAGGCAATTATATGATCTCCCTGACATGAGGAATTTGAGAGGCAGGGTTAGGGGTTTGGGGGGTAGGAAAAGAATAAATGAAACAAGATGGGATCGGGAGGGAGACAAACCATAAGAGACTCTTAATCTCACAAAACAAACAGGTTTGCTGTGGGGAGGGGGGATGTGGCGTGGGTTGTTGGGTTATGGACATTGGGGAGGGTACGTGCTATGGTGAGTGTTGTGAAGTGTGTAAGCCTGACAATTCACAGACCTGTACCCCTGGGGCAAATAATACAGTATATGTTAATAAAAATAATAATAAAATAAAAACGCTAATGCCCTTAGGGCACCTGGGTGCCACAGTCAGTTGAGCATCATCCAGCTCTTGGTTTCTGCTCAGGTCATGATCTCAGGGTCATGAGATAGAGCCCTGAGTTAGGCTCCATGCTCAGCATGGTATCTGCTTGATATTCTCTCCCTCTCCTTTTGCCCCTCCCATGCATGTGTGCTCTGTCTCTCAAACAAATAAATACATCTCAATCAAAAAACCCCACTGAGGCCCTGGCCCCACCCCAGACGAATTAAATGCAGATTCTCTGTGAGTGGGGTGCTGGCATCAGTGGCTTTTTTTTTTTTTTAAAGATTTTATTTATTTATTTGAGAGAGAGCATGAGAGGCGAGAAGGTCAGAGGGAGAAGCAGACTCCCCATGGAGCTGGGAGCCCGAAGCGGGACTCGATCCCGGGACTCCAGGACCGTGACCTGAGTCGAAAGCAGTTGCTTAACCAACTGAGCCACCCAGGCGCCCCATCAGTGGCTTTTTTAAAAGCTTCCCAGATGATTCTCATGCTTATCCCATGTTTAGAAATATGCTTAAGAGATTTGAAGGATAAAACTGAGATGTGTACAGTCTGTCTAGTAAGACTTTGAAGTAGAGGACAGACAATGAAGGAAATGAAATAATAGTACGAGCTTCCCTGAGATCCCCAAAGACTCATCTTAAGCAATTAAAGACCAGGATATCAAGGCTTCTGTGGGAATTAAGGAAAGAAGACAAATACCACAATATATCTTGTGATAAGTCTGAACCCCAGGAATAAAGAAAATCCTTATACCCTTTTTAAAGAATGGGAGCCACCTTGTACACTAGGGAGTGAAGGAAACCTACCCGACCTAATTGGTCCAAACATGGCTTCTTGACCCAAACATGGCTTCTGCTTTCTTCCCTAGATGTGGTTCTCTGCTTAATTTCTCTTGTCCTCTTCTGCTTTTGATAATGCTCACCCAAGACTCCCTTGGGAAGAGCTGTTCTTACAGTTGCTGTTTAAAAGCCAGTTTGTGCTTCTTTGTCCTCTTCTTCAGTCTGATCCCTTCTGCCTTCTAATTCAGTGACACACCTTTTCTTGTTTTCCAGCTCAGTCAGAGCTTTATCAATTTTTCTGTAATTCCAAGGCCCTCTTGGAGTAAGTTGATAATTTAGTACTGTCTTTCAACCTTTGGAATTTGGATGGTCTAATATTTTCTAGATATTTTTTGTTTTAATACTAATATAATACTAATATAATTGAGAACAGCAATTCATTGAAGTAGTCAGTGACAAGAGTAATTATAAATTTGGGGGCTCAGTCATTAAGCATCTGCTTTTGGCTCGGGTCATGATCCCAGGGTCCTGAGATCGAGCCCCGCATCAGGCTCCCTGCTTAGTGGGAAGACTGCTTCTCCTTCTCCTACTCCCCCTGTTTGTGTTCTCTCTGTCAAATAAAAAATCTTCAGTAACTACTTGACCTGAGAAAACCAAGTGTAGCAAAACACTGGATGTATCTAAGAGATGGAATAAAGGAGGAAGTAGTTTGTAGCTATAAAAGCAGTAATTCTCTTGAAGATTCTTTTTCCTCTCCTGTCTTCTTAACTGGACATCTGAGCCCTAGGTCCCTGAAGAGTTGATGCAGTGGTCCCTGCTGGAGGCCGGGCTCAGCACTTTTGATGTACACTAAGGATGTACACTGGAAATGAGCAAGGCATCTTCGGTTAAGGGGAAAATAAGAGGATTAAAGAGAGAAGTTAAGTCTGGCTGACTGTTCTGTTCATTTCTGTCTTGCTCTGGCCTCAGACTTATTTCTTTTTTAAAAGAGAGGGGAAGGGCAGAGGGAAAGGGAGAAGTAGTCTCCCTACCAAGCAGGGAGCCCCACATTGGGCCTCCATCCCAGAACTCTGAAGTCATCCAGGACTCCAAGATCATGACCAGAGCTGAAGGCAGATGCTTAACCAACTGAGCCACCCAGACCCCTCTTTTTTCTTTTTTCAGTTGTGCTTAATATACATAACATAAAATTTACAGTTTTTACCAGTATTAAATGTACAGTGCAGTGACAGTAAGTACATTCACACTGCTCTGCTATTATTACCACATTTGTTCTCCAGAATGTTTTCACCTTCCCAAAAAGAAACTCTGCACCCATTAAACAACAGTCCATGCCCCCTTCCTCCAGCCCCTACTAACCTCTTTTTTACTTTCCTGTGTCTATGAATTTGCTTATTCTAGGTACCTCATTAGAAGTAGAGTCCTAGAATATTTGCCGTTTTGTGTCTGGTTTATTTCACTTAGCATAATGTTTTTAAGGTTTATCAATATTGTAGCATGTGTCAGCATTTTATTTTTATGGCTGGATGGTTTAATCATACATGTAAGCACAGGCACCATATTTTGTTTATAGACACTTGGATTGTTTCCATCTTTAGACTGTTGTGAATAGTGCTGCTATGGAGATTGTTGTGCAGGTCTCTACTTTCATTCATTTTGAGCGTATATCCAGGAGTGGAATAGCTGGATCATAATGGTAATTCTGTGTGGAACATTTTGATGAACCACAAAGGATGTGCCATTTTATATTCCCACCAGCAATGCATGAGGGTTCCAGTTTTTCTCTACAGTCTCCCCAGACATTTGCTATTTTCCATTTTTTGAAAACAGCTATTCTAATGGGTGTGAAGGTATCTAAGGGGGAGCATAACATATGATCCCAAAATATGCCACTTGGGCATGTGGACTATTTTGAGCGGAAGGCAATCGAGGTCTAACAGATTGAGGAAGAGGTAGGTTGATTGATCGATTCAGTCATACATACATACATACCTCTCCCTGCACTGCCTAAAAGAATTTACATGGAGGGCCTGTACCAGGATGAGAGCTAATACTAGAGATAACTTTTTATATAAAAAAGGACTTATCTGCATGGCAGGGCAAACATTTGTTTACCAAACATTTGTTCCTCCCATCATCCTGTGAATTGTCTTCCTCCCCTTTGAAGCCCCACACCCCTACTCCCTTCTCCTTCGCTCAGGATGGCCCATAACACTCAGTTGCTTGTGTGTCTGGCAACTTCATATCTTTGCGGTTCCCGTAGATTCGAAATTTGGGGTTTTTTTTTTTCTTCTTAATCTATCTTATGTCAACTTAATTATTAGATTAGCGAAAGAACCTGAAAGGGAAGAAGGGGAAAGTTTTCCCGCTCACATATTTCATTGTGATTTTGATTTGCATTTCCCTAAAAACTAACGATGTTGAACATCTTTTCATGTGTTTATTGGCCATTTGTACATCTTTTCCCAGGTTCCTTTTTTGAAGGAGAAAAAAATGTATGGGCATGTGTGGGAATATCATTCATCATCTTCCCATTCCCCATACTAGTGTGGAGGAAGGAAGTTAGCTTGGGGAAAATAGATGGCTAAACACAGTGTGCAGCTTCATGTAGATGTGTAGTCTGTCCTCGTATGTGATCTTGTTTCCTCTGCTTGCATATTTATCCGTTTTGTATGTGTATCTTGTCTACAAAGAGATAATTCCTCTTGACACTCCCATGCGTTAATGGGCTTGAATGTTTTGACAGAGTCATGGTGTTGAAAGTCAGTGAGGGCTTTCTGGTTCATCCTTACATGGGTATTTTCAAAATTAAGATAAATTATTGCATTTAGTTACAAGTCCTAGGGTTTACCTATTTCCTTGTGTGTTTTCTTTTGTGTTTTAGTTTTAAGAGGCTGAAAGCTGTTATGGCCCAGGCATCTGTGGTACTTAGAAAGAATGCTACTGTTGTTTTTCTTTGTCATTAACAAAGATTCCAGTTCTGATATTCTTTTTTTTGTCTTCTCTCTGAAAACTCTCCTGTTAGTAGGATAATCTGATTCAAGTTATCTATATTTTAACAGAGAACAACACAGTGAGTAATACACCTGGAGAACTAGTGGATAATGCTTTAAAATGATTTTTCAAAAAAAAGGATTTCTCATTTGGGGGATCTGACAATTTAGTTATGTTAACTGAGTTTTTCAGTACAGTGTTGGTGAAATTTTAAGCGCATTCTCATTTTTCTTATGTCTCAGGTGTTTGCTGACTTGCACTTTGGAGAGTGCCTGCTTATCTGGCATGTCCATAACAGAACTGTGTGTTCCCTCTCTGATATACTGGGTAGGAGTTTCCCCCCTTTGGACAGTTCAGAACAGTGAGCTTTATCATAGATTAATATCCATAGTTACATAGTGATTTTAAATCCAGAATAAACCTAGAGTAGGGGAAAGAAGAAAAGGCTCCCTTATGAAAAAAGGGAAACTTTCTCAGTGTGTCTTGGAGATTTTCAGGAATTGTCTCATCTTATTGCCTTTTTTCATATAAGACTAGGTCAAGGAAGAAGGTTTTTTAAAAATTTGTTTTGTTTGTTTATAAAAATCTGTACCCCAAAGGACAAACTGAAATTGTTGGGAGAAACTTGAAGAGTTCAGCTTATTTCTTTATTGTTCCAGATTTATCTGCCTTTGAAAGTTGAAAGGTGTTTTATTGTTTTTTATCTTTGTGTTTTAATTGCTCGTGCTACCCCTTTTTATATACTCCATACTACTTGGAACTATTGTCTGGAATTACAATTACTTGCATCCCTTTAAGTGTTAGAATCAAATGTGAAGACCAAATTCCTTTATCAAATGAGACTTACCAAGTTAGCAAATCAATTTACAAGTTCTCTATTAATTTTAGCAAGCTATTGTTTCCAAGGGGTAAGGTTAGAACCAAAAGAAATGGCTTTTTTAAGATTTATTTATTTGATGGAGTGATGTGAGCAAGTAGGAATGGCTGGGGTCGGGGGGAGGTGGTGCGGGTAGCGGGAAGGGTAGAGATTCTCAAGCAAACTCCTGACTGAGCACAGCCTGATGACCCTGAGATTATGACCTAAGCTAAGATCAAGAGTCAGACACTTAACTGACTGAGCTGTTTTTTGATTGACAATATTTTCATTTAAAAATGTAGTGGATCTCCAATTGATAAGAATTAAAAAGAAAGGCAATGCCTTCGGATGTGGGGTAGTCATGCTTTTTCAGAACTTTTAGTTTTTTGTGGTATTTGTGCTTGCGTGCACACACACACACACACACACACTCTTACTCTCCCCCTTAAATGATTTGAAAGTAAGTAGCAGACATCATGACATCTTAGGATGTGTCTCCTAAGAATGAGGATATTATTCTACATAGGACTACAATACTGTATCAAACTCTAGAAAGTTAACCTTATAATGTACAGTCTCATTTTTTTAAGTCTTTCTAATTCTCCCCAAAATGTGCTTTTATAACACTTTTGTCCCCCTAATCCAGTATCTAGCCATGGATCACACATCTTATTTGGTTGTTGTATCTCTTCAGTTGTGTGTGTGTGTGTGTGTGTGTGTGTGTTAGTCACCATAAAACACATCATTAGTTTTTGATGCAGTGTTCCAAGATTCATTGTTTATGCACCACATCCAGTGCTCTATACAATATGGGCCCTCTGCAATACCCACCACCAGGCTTACCCATTCCCCCACCTCCCTCCGCTCTAAAACCCTCAGATTGTTTCTCAAAGTCCATAGTCTCTCATGGTTCGTCTCCTCCTCCAGTTTGCCTCAATTCACTTTTCCTTTCCTCCTCCTAATGGTTGTCTTATCTCTTTAGTCTCCTTTAAACTGGGACAGGCCCCCTATCTTTTTTTGAGTGAGGGATACATTCATAACATTAACATTTTGAGGCATCTAGTCCAGTGGTCTTATATGATATTCCACGACTGATTTTGTATTTTTCTTCTTCTTCTTCTTTATTTTTTTCTTTTTAGGATTTTATTTATTTGTTTGGCAGAGAGAGACAGAGAGGAGAGGGAACACAAAGCAGGGGGAGCGAGAGCGGAAGAGGGAGAAGCAGGCTTCCCGCGAGCAGGGAGCCTGATGTGGAACTCTGTCCCAGGACCCTGGGATCATGACCTGAGCCGAAGGCAGCCGCTTAACAACTGAGCCATCCAGGCACCCTTGTCTTGTCTTCTTGATTAGTTTCAGATTAAATACTTTTAGTAGGAATGCTATATGTGTAGTTCCCATTCCATCACATCACATCACAATGTAGTTCCCATTCCATCCAGGAGGCACAGTGATCGCCGTGTTTTATTTTTTGGTAATGCACCGTTTGGTCATGATGCAGACTGCTTGTGCTAAGGGGTATCTGTCAGATCATTGGAAAGTGCTTTTTCTTTATTTAGTAATCTGAAGGTTCATCCTTTGAGACTGTATGGTTGTCCTATTCCCTATAACCTTCCACCTGTTTATTTTAATTTTCTCATGATTTATTTTTTTTTTAGATTTTATTTATTTGACAGAAAGAGATCACAAGTAGGCAGAGAGGCAGGCAGAGACAGAGAGAGTGGGGAGCAGGTTCCCTCCTGAGCAGAAAGCCCGATGTGGGGCTCGATCCCAGGACCCTGGGATCATGACCTGAGCCCTGAGCCGAAGGCAGAGGTTTTAACCCACTGAGCCACCCAGGTGACCCTGTCATTGATTTAATTCAAGATTTGCCTGGGGACTATTGACGGATGTCAATTTATCTATGAAGGCCAGGGCATTTTTAAATTTCAATGTATTTTTCCAGGAGTAAGATTCATGACTCCCCAAATATTTAAAAGATCTTTTCCTCTCTGTTTTGGAGGTGCCTTCTGCAAGTCCCCATGCATTAGAGAAGTCTGTCATAAGCAGCTGGTTACTAGAAGCTGAGAACCAACCCTCTTCATGTAATTTTCCTAATTATCTAGCCTAGCATCACTTACAGCTGGGTACATAATTTCTGTTGTTGTTTGTTTGAGAATGCTTTGTTCTGGCCTCTCCCTCATCCCGAGCCAAGCATTTGGATCTTTTGTGTTTGGTATAAACTGTACTAGAAAATAAAGCAAAGGGGCTTAGCCCCTGGTCTTTGGTGTTCCCTATGAAGATTTTTGGACACAGCAGAATTTGATTTGTCTTTGTTGACACTGAAGTAAATTTAGGTCAGTTGGAAATGAGTGAAAACACTGCAGTGTGTTATTATTATATATTGACTTTAGGGAGCTTTATCCATTATTATTAGCCTAATAGGGAATAGCTGTAGCGTGATTAATCCTTGACTTTCTCCACTCAACCAGGAGAGCGGTGTGGAATCAATCATGGCAGCAGCCAGTGAGGTGTGTTTTGTTGCATCTATTCATTGGCCCATTGGTTTGGTTTGCCTTGCATGAAAAGTATCTGTCATTTGGGTGACTGATAGTAAAAGCTAACATTGGAATGTATATCTAAAAATACACGTTATACCATTTAATCCAGAAGGTCACTCTGTGAAAGTAGATGTTATTATTCCAATCACACAGGTGGGGAGAAAGGCTTAGAGAAGTTAAAGATAGCCAACATCAAACAGCTTGTAAGGGGCTCCAAATTCCTTGCTTGTTTCGTTGTAGCAGTCTGAAAGGTAGAGGCAGTCTAGGGCATCTACCTATGAACAAAGCATGGCCTTTGCTCTCAAGGACCATTTCTTTTTATTTTTTTCAAGATGTTATTTATTTATTTTGGGGGGAGGAGATTGGGAAAGGGAGAGTGAGAGAACACAAGCAGCGGGGTAGAAAGGGAGAGGGAGAAGCTGATCAGAGAGCTCAACACAAGGCTCGATCCCAGAACCTGAGCCAAAAGCAGACGCTTAACTGTCTGAGCCGCCCAGGCGCCCCTCAAGAATCTTTCAAATCTAGCAAATGTGTCTTCTTAGAAATATATGGTAGCACATTGAGGGAAGAGTTCAGGGATCAGAGAAAAGTGCAGACAACTTCTATGCATAGAGTCAAGATTGGCATGATGGAGGAAGAATTTGAGAGGGAGGAGTATTTGGAAGAGAAGAAAAAGAGTGACCAAAGCATGGAGATGGGAAACAGAGGGTTTGTTATGGCTGAGGAATTGCTCTGGTTTGACTAGAGCATGAACTGCATGAAAGAAAGTAAAAGAAAGCAGTGGAAGCTAGACCTGTGAAAGCTAGGTTAGGATCAGATTGTGAACGGTCTCGAATGCCATGCCAGAGAAGAACCTTATTCTGGGTAGATATTTTGAGCGGTATCCCTACAGGGGACCCAATAATAAGCATGACAAATTCTGACGTTTTTATGTAAGTTATGATTCCGTACTAATCTCTTCACATACATTATCTCATTAACGCCTCACAGGAACTCCAGGAACAATGTACTCTCTCCCTTTTACGGATGTGAAATTGAGGCTCAGCCAGATTAAGTTTGCTGGTGTCAGACAGATACTGCTGGAGCTGAGACGTGGACTGGGGTCCCTCAGCTTCTAACACATGTTCTGTTTACCACTATGACATTTTGCCATTTAAAACAAAAAAAGGTTTTTATTTATTTTAGAGAGAGGGCACGCGATAGGGTGAGTGTGCATGGGTGGCGGGAGGAGCAGGGGTAGAGGATTGTCAAGGAGAATTCCATCTGAGTGCAGAGCCCAGCTTGCCGCTCCATCCCAGGAGCCATGAGATCACAACCGGAGCTGAAATCAAGAGTCGGAAGTTTAATGACTGAGCCATCCAGGCACCCCTGTATATTGTCATTTTTAAAATCAGATCATCTAATGGGTTCTTAATTCTCTGTCAAGAATATCACTATAGGAAAAAAGACATTTTCAAAGTTCTGAAAGTACTGCCTGTGGGTGTGTAATCACGTTAAGGAATATAATGACTACCAAACCTGACCTGTACTGCTCTCTAATTTGACACCAGTGCTGGAAGGGAAATTGAAGAGTTGAATGATATTTTATGTACATCAGTACATGCTCATGGCAGATGTTTTTGTTTTCATGTTCAATGTTTAACCTTATTGGCCCTATGTAAATCTTAAATCGGGGAAGGCCTGTTCCTAGGGACATTTTCAGATGCTTAAAGCAATGATATTTTACCTAGCTAAAATATGTTTCTTCTCAGCAGGTTTTCTTACTTATAAAAGACCATGACTACTGATGAGGGTGCCAAGAACAATGGAGAAAACCCAGCAGCAGCTGTGGCTGAACGTGGAGAGGATATCACCTCTAAAAAAGATAGAGGAGTATTGAAGGTGAGGTTACAAGGATGAGGTTACATGAGGTTACATGCAGGGAAATTTGCTATCTGGAAGGATTACATATAAAAACCTTTGTTTCTTTTGGCTGGAGGTAGAGGTGACTAATGTTTATTGGGATTTACTAAGTGTTAAACACTGCAGTCAAGTTCATCTGCATGACCCGAGGTTTATTTTTATTTATTTATTTATTTATTTTAAAAGATTTTATTTATTTATTTGACAGACAGAGATCACAAGTAGGCAGAGAGGCAGTCAGAGAGAGGAGGAAGCAGGCTCCCTGCTGAGCAGAGAGCCTGATACGGGCTCGATCCCAGGACCCTGGGATCATGACCAGAGCTGAAGGCAGAGGCTTTAACCCACTGAGCAACCCAGGCGCCCCCAAGGTTTATTTTTTAATCCCAGATTATAGAGGATGAAACTGAGGCCTAGCTGGGTAAATAAAGGCAGGTCTGGGATCCAGATCCAAGTTCTGTGTGACTCTAAAAGTCCGTGTCTCCCAGTTCTCAAGAGTGTACACAAAGGTTATTATTTTAACATAGTATTTAAGTGTATTAAAGCTAGCTGGTGACAATTCAATTTGAGACGTATTAGAGGAAAATGAAAAGCTGACTTGCAGAGTTCAAAGGGTTTGTTTTTACATACAGATTATTGTTTTGTACAGTGAAGATATTTTTTGAGGTTTCATCAGAGAATATATCTTTTGAATTAGCTTTCCTCGTTAAAACACACTGTATATTTTTTACTCTGTAATTAACCATTTCTACATGTGTGTTTTTGTATCTCACAATAGTCTTGTGAGACAATGAGCACATCTTGACCCTTCCATTTATGGAAGGTGTATATTGGTATTCCATGTAAGTAAATAAAGCGGAGCTGAGAGAGATTAAATGATTTTAGTCGTATTAAGTCATTATTTCTCCTACACTGTTGTTACTCATGCAAGTTTTGTATAATTTTTTTCTTGCTGAACTCTAATATTACCACTAAGTTGAGTTTTAATATCTCCTTGTGTCAGCAGCAGCAAATGAGAATTTCTTAGTTTGTTTTGTCTAATCTCGCTTATATGAAAGCTTTTTTTCTGTGCCTGGATCTTCTAAATATACATGTTTTACTGTTAGCTTGCTATATGCCAAGGTAAATTTCAGAGTGTTTCAACTCTAGAATGAGGGACTTTATGCCCTGTATTTATATTCTGCTCTCTTTCAGAGGGCCTCTCAACCCATAACTATATGAATCACTTTTCCCAAACTCCAGGATACTTCTGGAGACATTAGGTGTTTTGCAGGCTGTCCTCAGCATCTGCCTGCTCTATGAGAGTCCTTCTCTTTCATTTTTCAGTGTACCCGTACAAAGAACATAGTCCCCAGTCTGCCTTCAGCCCTGCTTTGTTCCAGGGAGTAAATCTGCTAAGATTTTTAGGCTTGTAAGAAATATTTTGAGATTGTAAGCCCTTTAAATCATATCATTTATTCCTATCTACAGCCTTGGGTTTCACTGTGGGGCTTTTGGTTAAGATTAAATAGGTCTACTAACTGTGTGACCTAGGGCAATTTAGTTAACCTCTGTGGTTTGAAATTTCCTCATTTGTAATATTGGAACACTACTATCTACTTCATACACTTATTGGGATTATATAAAGCATTTGGCACAGTGACTCATCTGTAGTAATCTCCATATATATGGAGATTATATTATATATCTACATATAAATATATATTATATATACATGTTATACAGACATGCACATATGCATACATATATACATTTTCAGTATGTGTATGTTTTATTTTGTTTGTTTCTTTTAAAGACCAAGGCACATCTGGGAAATCAGTGACTAGCTCAGGAGGATAAAATTACATTGTGGAGCTTACATTTTTAAAATGAATCTAGACTAGATTTTATCCTTAAAGTATCTCCTTAAGGTAACTCTTCACATCTTCCCATTTCTCCCAATCTAGAGCCCCTAGCAACTAATATTCTACTCTCTGGTTTTGTGAGATCAGCTTTTTTAGATTCCATATATTAGTGAGATCCTACAGGATTTGTCTTTCTCTATTACTTAGCCTAATGCTCTCAAGTCCATCCCTGTTGTCACAGATGGCAAGATTTTATTCTTTTTTATCACTAAAATAACATTTCACTGTGTATGTATATACCCCATTTTCTTTATCCATTCATCTATCTGTGGACATTTAGGTTGTTTACGTAGCTTAGGCATTGTGAATAATGCTACACTGAACATGGAGGTACATATATCTTTTTGATCTAGTGTTTTCCTTTCCCTCAAAGAAATACTCAGAAGTGGAATTGCTGGATTATATGGTAGTTCTGTTTTTAGTTTTTTGAGGAATCTGCACACTGTTTTCCACAGTGGCTATACCGGTTTATATTCCCACCAACAGTACATGGGTGTTCCCTTTTCTCCACAACCTTGCCAACACTTACTATTTCTTGTCTTTTTGATCATAGCCATTCGAACAGGTGAGGTGGTATCCTGCAGGTTTGATTTGCATTTCTGTGCTTGTTTCATTTCTGTGTGTTGGTTTTGTATCCTTCCACTTGCCTGAACTCATTGATCCATTCTAACAGGTGTTTGGTGGAGTTGCGGTCATGAGTCTTTTCCTTTAAAGAATGTCTGGATTTTTGAACTAAGAAAGTTGTAGAATATAAATTTACAGTGTTTATGTGGTATTCTGAGAGTGGCTCTGGGAGGACACATCTTAAGGAATTTCGGAGTGGATAATTGAATTCTTTTATAAAAATTCAGACTCTTCCCCTAAAATGACATATCTTGGATATGAGCCATCAACGCCTGTTACCTAAAAAAATGATTAATTTAGCATAGGTGATTGATGGAATGAATTATACCGCCACATGCTTGGATTTTCTTTTCTTTTCCCAGAACTGACCAACTGCATTAGTGGTCTGCTCTGCCAAGAACAAAATAAATACACTGAATTTTATGACAGCTAACTGTTTTTCAGCCTAGAGTTTTTTTGACATTTGTTTTACTAGAAAACAGGTTGTTCAGTATCATAACAAACTATGCAGTGATACTGTTTTTTTAACACGTTAAATAGTCCTTACAAAAGAGGAAGTATAACCTGTTCTATCAGGAAATTGAGCTTTTTGAAATTAAACCAAACTTTGGACTTCTTTTTGAATGGTTTTGAAAGTCCACTAATCTTTTTGATCTCATTTAATTTGTGTATGAACTAGCTCTCTGTTTTGAGAGACTTTAGCATGAAGCAGGATCTGTTGGTTATATTATTACGTTATTTTGAGGGAATAATTAAATATAGCAATAAAGATTGAGAGTAGTACAGGACAGTTTTCTAACAGTGGGGGTTATTGAGAGAACTGGGAGGGAGGCCTTTAGAAAGGGCATAATTGTCTGTAAACCTGCCTGGGTAATGTGGAATGGATTGTGTGATATTTCTATTCTCCGATTATAATGAAATCAGCTCCTTTTTCTTAATGTTTGTCTTTTCTAGATTGTCAAAAGAGTGGGAAATAGTGAGGAAACACCAATGATTGGAGACAAAGTTTATGTCCATTACAAAGGGAAGTTGTCAAATGGAAAGAAGTTTGATTCCAGTCATGATAGAAATGAACCATTTGTCTTTAGTCTTGGCAAAGGTAAGAGGGTATTTTTGAGTTGTGTTTTGCTTGGATTTATTGCCATTTATTAACATAGAGGAGCTAGTCAGTTCTGTCTAGGAGCTAGTGGATTTTTTGAGGGTCCATAATGTCAAAATTGTTTTCTTAATACTACTAAGATGTTGTTTATCTTTTTGCTGTATTTACACTTGCACGGAAGACACACAAGCTGCAGTGGTAGAGGCGGCCAGGGCCCCAGCACAGGTCTAGGCGCAACACCGAGCTCTGCCAGTAATCATTTATGCCTCGCTGCCCTCATTCACTGTGTAAATAAGAAAAAAAAGGGAAGCCAGTTTCACTTAATGTGCTTGATGAAGTGTAAGAAATACTAATTTTATTAAATCCTAATCCTTGAGTTTCACATTGTTTCGCTGCTTTGTAACAGATAGGAAGCACACATTGAGTGCTCCTGCAGATCCAAGTGTAGTGGTTATCTCATGGAGAAGCACTTGTGCACTTAACTTGAGTACATTTTTTCAGAAAGCACCATTTTTATTTGAAAGGGCAAACTTGTTATTTAGACTTGATTATTTAGTATTTGGGAGATACTTTCTTAAAAATGAATGAAGTAAGCCTATCGAAAACTATTGAGTTTTCAAATAAAAATTACGGTTTTGGGAAATGTGTATCTGCCATTCTGACCTTGGCAGCTTTCCAAAGCTTAAGAGTTCTGATGAGATCAGTGGGTTTTAACGAATGAGATTTTCAAAACATTATATAAGGAAATGTGCTAACATTTGGAAGATCTGCGTAACTCAGTGAACCAGTATTTTCCCAGTACTAGATGTTACAAGATCATGCCTGACTAAAAGATCCATTCATTGTGCAAGCCAGACCAGTGGATTTTAATGTAATATGATATGAAAAGTTCATTGATATGCTTTCACATTCCATACTACAGCTCACCGTTATGAAACTACCACTAGTCCAGCTTTGATGTCATATCAGATGGTTATATTCATAATTACCTTGAAAGGCTATTAAAGTACTCTTGCCTTTTCCAACTATTTATCTTTTGGGGTTTGGATTTCTTCCATACACTTAAACCAGAATTGCAACAGGTGAATGCAAAAGTAGGTATGAGAGGGGCGCCTGGGTGTCTCAGTGGGTTAAAGCCTCTGCCTTCAGCTCAGGTCATGATCCCAGGGTCCTGGAATCAAGCCCCACATTGGGCTCTCTGCTCAGCAGGGAGCCTGCTTCCCTTCCTCTCTCTCTGCCTACTTGTGATCTCTGTCTGTCAAATAAATAAATGAAATCTTAAAAAAAAAAAAGTAGGTATGAGAATCTGGTTGTCTTTTATTAAGGTAGACACATTTTACACTTACAAATTTGTAAAAACAATGCCATCCTCACTAATAATTTTTTAAAAATATAGTTACTTTTCATAAAAATAACTTGTGTTAACATATAATGAGGTTACTACTATTTTTCAGTGAGTTGGTAAATAATTATTTTCTTTAAATTTCAATGCGGTAAATATCAATAAATAATTAGAAGTTCCTTCATGTCCTCAATTTTCAAGATTTAAAGAGGGTCCTGAGGAAACAGTGTTGAGAACCACTATTTTCGGGTCTTAAATGTGGTTTATACTAATTATTTTCAAATGCTTTTAAATATCTTCAGTTAATTTCAATTGTTTGTTTTGTTTTGTTTTGTTTTGTTTTTTAGTCTTGTAAGGAGAATAGTAGCCCATACATCAAATTGAACTTTATGGGCCATGTGGCTTGTTGAAAGTTAGTGGCTGAATTACCAATGTTTTTTTATTCTTATCTGCTACAGATATAACGGACTTCTAGTTGGTTTCCAGATTAAGTGTGAGAGAAAAGGAGTAATCCCCCTATCTATCACTGTGGCTCTGTGTTATCATCCCTTTCTTCCTTTTTTAAAGATTATTTATTTATTTATTTGACAGAGATCACAAGTAGGCAGAGAGGCACGCAGAGAGAAAGAGGAAGGGAAGCAGGCTCCCTGCTGAGCAGAGAGCCAGATGCTGGGCTCCATCCCAGGACCCTGGGATCATGACCTGAGCTGCAGGCAGAGGCTTTAACCCACTGAGCCACCCGGGTGCTCTTCTTCTTCTGATTGTACCATTTTAGATGAATTGTTAATTAAGCATGGATCTGAGAAAGGAAACAGCAAACAGGAACTATGGAGTAAACTCCTTTTTTTTTTTTTTTTTTAAAGATTTTATTCATTTATTTGACAGAGATCATAAGCAGGCAGAGAGGCAGGCGGGAGTGGGGGGAAGCAGGCTCCCTGCCAAGCAGAGAGCCCGATGTGGTGCCCGATCCCAGGACTCTGAGATCACGACCCTAGCCAAAGGTGGAGGCTCAACCCACTGAGCCATCCAGGCACCCCTGGAGTTAAACTCTTTCTGCCCCTCTTACACTCTCCCTTCCCTGGTACTCATAGGCATAGGTCATGGTGACTTCTGCTTCCTGTCCAATTGTATTCTCTCCAAGCCCTGGTGTAGGCTAGGCCACTGCTCCCTTCTCCTTTGGGTCTTGAGTGAGTTAGTGGTCATGTGAGAATGTGAGATTAATCTTGTGTTTCAGTATGATACCAGTCAAAATGAAATACACATTCCCTTTCTTGATAAAGCAGATAATGATTGACAGTTAAATTAGAATTTGTCTCTTTTTTTGTTTATTTAGGGATGTGAACTTTCAGGGCCACCAGCATGGCTGTGCCATCGTATTTAATTGAGATGACCTCAGAGTAAATGGCCTCATCAGACATCTTAGACATCTTTCTTCCCACTGCCCTGTCCCCCAAATTCTTACTCTACCCTTTGAATTTCCTGGAGTTAAGATAACATACCTTCTCTCAGCAGCTATCTTTGCAAGTAGACTTAAGAATTGCTAAGAAAAAAAATATTGCTAGGAACTTACGCTACTATCTTCTCTACCCACATTTTCTTGATAAACTACCCTATGATGAATGAGTCTTTTATGTTTCCTAGAATTTGGAGCTGAGATAAAATAGTCGACTTCCAGTTAACTTGGTACTTAGGGCACACCTCTCTAGAGACACTGGTTTCATGTGGAGAGGAGCATCCACCTGGGTGTTCAGAAGCCAGGGCTCCTGTTGTCACTCTTTCTGTGTCATTTTTTTTTTTTTTTTTTTTTTTTTGACAGAGAAAGATCGTAAGTAGGCAGAGAGGGCAGACAGAGGGAGCGGGGAAGCAGACTCCCTGCTGAGCAGTGAGCCCAATGCGGGGCTCAATTCCAGGACCCTGAGATCATGACCTGAGCCGAAGGTAGAGGCTTAACCCACTAAATTCAGGCACCCCTTTCCTGTGTCATTTCAACACGAGTAAGCTACCTAACCTTCCCTCCTCCTCTAAAAAGGAGACCTCTGTGGAAAAGCTTGAAGATTAATCCTGGCTATGATTTCATTCTTGGACCTTCTGTAAAGAGTATGGCAAGGTACTGTGTAAAAAAAACTGTGTAAAAGACTAAAAACCAAAACAATGGCAGAAGCTTTAGAGGCCTCTGTTAGATGATAATTAGAAATATGAGAAAAGAGCAATATACTTCTGGTAAATCTTCTGTAGCAGAATGTGTTCAGTTGACTGTAAAGCAAGAAACATTGGTTAGACAGTTTACACTTTTATACCTATATGTTATGGCAGTAGCTACTTCACCAAAATGAAGAAAAATAACATAAATGGACAGTAGCATAAATACTCTATATTGAGCTCTCTTGATGCCTTAAAATTCACCTCTCCCAAGGGAATAAATAGAAATATTTCAGTGGAAAGTCACACTGATTTGGGGATTCTGTTGTGATTTCAGTATTTAAAATAGAATTATGGGGTGCCTGGGTGGCTCAGTCGTTAAGCGTCTGCCTTCGGCCCAGGTCAAGATCCCAGGGTCCTGGGATTGAGGCCCACATCAGGCTCCCTGCTCTGTGGGAAGCCTGCCTCTCCTTCTCCCATGTCCCCTGCTTATGTTCTCTCTCTCTCTCTCTCTCTCTCTCTCTGAGTCTCTCTGTCAAATAAATAAATTTAAAAAAAAGAATTAGGAGTGCTTGTCTGTAAAAAATTGCCATAAAAATACACATACCATTTATGTACATTTATACATCCACATATATTTGAGCTTTACCTACAGGTTGGGTGTCTGTGTCTATTGCTCTTCCTGTGCCATCTTTTAAACCCTGTGCCTCACTTCTCCATTTGTAAAGTCATGATAATAATATATACTGTTATACACTGAAGAGTAAGTAAGACATTGCACACCATTGTTTAGCACACAGTAAGCACTCACATGTTTGTTACTGTTGTTACAGTGTTAGGATTATTGGCTTCCTAGTGGAATGGCAGTAACTATGCTACAGCAGTTTGGGTCCTAACTCTCTTTGCTCTGCTTGCATACAGACTTTGTGAAATAATGCTTATCCATCTCTTTTAGCCCCAGGAAGTCTGGAAAGACAAAAATGGAATCAATCTAAGACAACTGATTATTACTACTTCAAAATATGTTACACAAATTAGAATGAAGAGATGGTGGTTTCCCTCATTGGGTTTTCTTTTCTTTTTTCCTTTTTTTAAAAGATGTTATTTATTTACTTGACAGAGAGTACAAGCAGGGGGAACGGCAGGGAGAGGGAGAAGCAGGCTCACTGCTGAGCAAAGAGCCCGGCGTGGGGCCCAATCCCAGAACCCAGGGATCATGACCTGAGCCAAGGGCAGACACTTAACTGACTGAGCCACCCAAGCTCTCTGCATATTGGGTTTTCTTTTTTTTTTTTTTTTTTTTTTTTTAAATATGGAACGCTTCACGAATTTGCGTGTCATCCTTGCGCAGGGGCCATGCTAATCTTCTCTGTATCGTTCCAATTTTAGTATATGTGCTGCCGAAGCGAGCACCATATTGGGTTTTCTTAACTAAATCTTACATGTTCTGAATTCCTAGAACTGTGTTCATAACTCATTTTAAAAGAAGTTGAAATAAGGACTCAACATTTTCCAATATACTTCCATAGTAGAAGTTCTGGTTTTTCCCCCTCCCTCCCTCCAACAAGTATATTTTCACTAAAATTGGGAAGGGATCGATTTGGGAAATGAAAGAATTATATCTTTTAGTTCTTTGAAGTAAATCCAGGCATGCTTAGGTTTTGCCCATCCCCACCTACCCTTATCTAGATCTAGAGATTTCTTATGGCGAGCTGCTTCAGTGAAGTTATTTATGATGTTCTTGGTATGTAACAAACATGGCTGGGAATTATGAAGTGAAAACTCCTGTTATATTCTTCCCCCAGATCTGAGAAGAGAAACAAAGAAACCAATCATTTTGGATTCATCACATACCTATACTTCTCTCTTACTATTGAGATTAAATTATAATGAAGTAATATCAGCAGTCTGCCTATAACATTAATATAGTCTTCTCTGCTGTGTGATGATCCATGATCACTAGTAAAACCAACTGTTAATTTTGTCAGTCATTAGTATATTAGAGTAAGAGGGAGAAAGTCTATGTTGAAAGACTAATAGCTAATACTAAAGGGAAATGGGGAATTGTTTAATGGGTAGAGTTTTAACATTGCAAGATGACAAAGTTGTAGAGACTGGTTGTACAACAGTGAATATACTTAACAGTACTGACCTGCCCACTTAAAAAGGGTTGTGATGGTAAATTTGTATGTGTATGTGATGGAAATTTTGCATGTGTTTTACCACAATTAAAAAAAAATTTTTTTTTAAGATTTTATTTATTTGACAGAGATCACAGGTAGGCAGAGAGGCAGGCAGAGACAGAGAGAGGAGGAAGCAGGCTCCCTGCTGAGCAGAGAGCCCCATGTGGGGCTCGATCCCAGGACCCTGGGATCATGACCCAAGCTGAAGGCAGAGGCTTTAACCCACTGAGCCACCCAGGCGCCCCTTAAAAATGTTTTAAATAAATAAAGAAAAATGTTAGAATGTTCTAAAGTGGTCACTATATTTTTTATTGTGGATGAAAGTATTCCATGATTAAATTAAAATGTTACATTTTTTAATGTATTATATGATTTTTAAATTTTTTCTTTATTTTATAAATCTGTTTATTTAAATTCCAGTATAATTAACATACAGTGTTACATTGGTATCAGGTTACAATATAGTGATTCAACAATTCTGTACATTCAGAGCTCATCATAAGTATACTCTTTAATCTCCTTCACCTATTTTACCCATACCCCCAACCACCTTCCTTCTGGTAACTACCATTTCTCTATATTCAAGATTCTGGTTTTTGTTTGTCTGTTTGTCTGTCTGTCTTTTTTCTTTGTTCATTTGTTTTATTTCTTAAATTTCACATATGACTGAAATCATACAGTATTTTTCTTTCTCGACTGATTTCTTTTTTCTTTTTTTTCTTAAAGATTTTATTTATTTATTTGACAGATAGTGATCACAAGTAGGCAGAGAGGCAGGCAGAGAGAGAGAGGAGGAGGAAGCAGGCTCCCTGCTGAGCAGAGAGCCCAATGTGGGGCTCAATCCCAGGATCCCGAGATCATGACTTGAGCCAAAGGCAGAGGCTTTAACCCACTGAGCCACCCAGGCGCCCAGTGACTTCTTTCTTTTTTTTACAGAGGGGGAGAAACGGGGATGGGACAGGGAGAGAGAGAATCTTAAGCCAGCTCCACACCCAGTGCAGAGCCCAACATAGGGCTTGATCCCACAACCCTAAGATTATGACCTGAGCCAAAATCAAGAGACAGACACTTAGATTGAGCCGCCCCAGTGCCCTGCTGACATTTATTTCTCTTAGCATTATACCGTCTAGACCCATCCATATTGTTGCAAATGGGAAGATTTCGTTCTTTTTTATGGCTGAGTAATATTCCATCATGTGTATGTGTATAGATCTATCTTTATCTACATGTTTATCCGTTCATCGATTGATGGACACTTGGGTTGCTTCCATTAAAATGTATTAATATGATTTTTAATAGACTTTAGTCTTAGAGCACTCTTAGGTTCATAGTAAAATTGAGCAGAAGTTACAGAGTTCTGATACATGCCCCATGCTCACACATGCACAGCATCCCCTCCCCTCCTTAACAACATACCCCACCAGAGCAGTACATTTACTGACATTGATGAACCTACATTGAACCTATATAATTTTATGGGCTTTTTTTTTTTTTAAAGATTTTATTTATTTGACAGAGAGCACAAGCAGCAGGGGTTGTGGCAGGGAGAGGGAGAAGCAGGCTTCCCAATGAGCAGGGAACCTGATGTGGGGCTTGATCCCAGGACCCCGGTATCATGACCTGAGCTGAAGGCAGACACTTAACCAGCTGAGTCACCCAGGTGACCCAATTTTATGAATTTTCTTGTTTGTTTGTTTTTAGAGAGGGGAGTGGGGGGTCAGAGAGAGAGAGCAAGAATCCAAAGCTGGCTGCACCCCTAGCACAGAGCCTGATGAAGCCTAACAAGGGGCTCAGTCTCACAACCCTGAGATCATGACATGAGCCGAAACCATGAGTTGGACACTTAACTTACTTGAGCCATCCAGGTGCCCCCAAATTTTGTATTTTAAAATGTATTCCTTTGCAGAAGGAAGAAAAAAGTACAGTTCATTGCTTTTATACTGGGCTGTTTATATACTTTTGAACTTTTCCAGTTGCCTACAGTTAGGTATATATGGAAAGCATTTGAACTTAGGGATAGCTACATTATACATTTGTTTAAATTTGTATTTTTACTTCAGATAGTGTCAGAAATAGGACTCCTGAAATTGATAAATTGTTTGAGCTAATGGAAGTCCAGGTCAAGTGTTAGAACAAAATCCATATTCTTGGTGTATTATACCTATTATTATGATCCTAAAGCTCAAAAGAGCCTAAAGATTAAAAGTCTTACAAATGTTTAATTCTGCTTCTAAGAATTCAACCTGAATAGAAAGTATGGTAGAAGCTTGCTTAACAAACTCCAGACTATGCTCTCCAATCTTTTTTGAAAATATGTTGAATAGTACTGCTGTGTTCTTACTCTGTGGTATGGTTCTACACTCTGCTTCAGCCAGTTCAAGTGGGCCTTGTCAATGCCCTCCAGCCACAGACCACTGGGGACACAGAGGTTGTAGAACAAGTTGGGTTTATTACTCATTGTAGGGAGGGAAAATGCATATGGGAAATTGTGGGGTATTTTAGTAGGAGTGTTCAAAAGGATTTATTATGGAATTTGAGCTTGTATTAGGTGATTTGGGGAAGGGTTTAAGGAAGAGGGTCTTTGTTCTGGATGGGATATTGTTAGGATGTGGGCTGAGTCCTTGGGTATCTTAGTAAGTCTTATCTAGGGGGAAGGCTGAGTAGACAGAGACTAAAAGCTACACCTGCTGGAGAAGCAGCAGTCACCCCTGTCAGCCAGGAGAGGGGGATGTTTGGTATTTGGTAGGTTGCAAAATGACCTTATTTTTTGTCCAGACAAAATTTTGAAGTGTTTTTGTTTTGTCTCACTTTTTCATGGTCTCGGAGTGACCTTGTCTGATGTTGATGTTTTGTGAGATTGTTTATGTCCAACAGGAAAATAGCATGGCCTAGCTTCCCCCCAGCCTGCTTCAGACATCATTAAGGCCTAGCTGTCAGTGTCAAGCAGTTTCCACATGTTAGGGGCTGATTTTTCTTCCTCTTAGTAAGAATCAGTTGAAATATGTTTATCTCTATTGTGCTTTTTGTAATTATAGAATTTAATTAGATCATATATAAAATACTTCATGTTTTACATAAAACAATTCGTGTAGAAAGAAAGGATTATTTCAATGAAAACTTGAACATTTTTGGAAAGACTTACTAAGATGAATTGCTAAAATCATTTTTTTTAGATTTTTATTTATTATTTATTTGACAGACAGAAATCACAAGTAGGCAGAGAGAGAGGTGGAAGCAGGCTCCCTGCTGACCAGAGAGCCTGATGTGGGGCTCGATCCCAGGACCCTGGGATCATGACCTGAGCCAAAGGCAGAGGCTTTATTCCACTGAGCCACCCAGGAGCCCCGCTGAAAGCATTTTTTAAATTGCTATTGAATTAGAGGTGGATAAAAGGCAAAAACAAGTAGGCCATTTAGACCACATTTTTACCAGAATTTTACTGATTGCTTTACAAGTATCTTCTGGTTCTCAGTCCACTTTAAAGAAACCCACATTATAAATTGAAATGATATATCATAATTATGATGTATACAGTAAAGATGATGTGAAACTTTTTATCACCAAAGCCACACCTACAGACAAGGAGTTAACTTTGTTACAAAGATTAGTGAATTAACATACTTCGATATGTTTTAATTTAAAATAAATGTTTGAGACATGTATATGTTCTTTTTTTGATTCCTCACTCAAAGCAACATTTTAAATTAACCTACCAACTATAGTTCCGATTTTCAGGTAACAGGCCTTTACTATGCAAAAAAAAAAAAAAAAGCTACATTAAGATTTAGATGCAGAATTGTTCATTGAAATTTAAAATGATAGAGGCGCCTGGGTGGCTCAGTGGGTTAAGCCCCTGCCTTTGGCTCAGGTCATGATTCCAGGGTCCTGGGATTGAGCCCCGCATGGGGCTCTCTGCTCAGCAGGGAGCCTGCCTCCCCCACCTTTCTCTCTGCCTGCCTCTCTGCCTACTTGTGAGCTCTGTCAAATAAATAAAAACAAAAACCTTAAAAAAAATGAAAAATGAAAAATTAAAAATAAAATTTAAAATAAGAAAAAAGAACTTGTTTATTGATGGAGGTGATGAAATCATAATCAAAAGGTGAAATAGTATATAGTTATTAAAAGTCATTTTTCAGATACTATCTTTTAATAAGAAAAATGCTCATACAATATGAAATGTAAAGAGTAAATCACAAAACCAAATAAACTATAACCAGAATTTTAAGAATGAATATGTAAAAATTTTAAATGCAAACAAAGTGTACATTTATAATTTGGAAGAAAATGAACCAGGAAATTGACAGTTTACCCCAAATACTGGGATTTCAGAGGTTTTAAATTTTATTTTCTATGCTCCTCTATACTTTCCAGGTATTCTATGATAAGTGGAATACCTTTTTTTTAATCAGGGGAAGTACATTTCTTTTTTAAAAGTTTTTATTTGAATTCTAATTTAGTTAACATAGTGTGATATTAGTTTCAGATATACAATTTAGTGATTCAGTATTTCAATACAATATTTGGTACTTATCACAAGGGGAAATACTATGGGTTGTTGTTGGTTTTATTTATTTATTTATTTATTTATAAAGATTTTATTTATTTATTTGACAGAGATCACAAGTAGGCAGAGTCAGGCAGAGAGAGAGGAGGAAGCAGGCTCCCTGCTGAGCTGAGAGCCCGATGTGGGACTCCATCCCAGGATCCTGGGATCATGACCCAAACCGAAGGCAGAGGCTTTAACCCACTGAGCCACCCAGGTGCCCCCAATTGTTGTTGGTTTTTTTTTTTTTAAAGATTTTATTTATTTATTTGACAGAGAGAAAGATCACAAGTAGGCAGAGGGGGGTGGGATGCAGACTGCAGGCTCCCTGCTGAGCAGAGAACCGGATGTGGGGCTCTATTCCAGGACCTTGAGATTATGACCTGAGCCGAAGGCAGAGGCTTAACCCACTGAGCCACCCAGGCGCTCCTGGTTGTTGTTGGTTTTTTTTTTTTTTCTTTTAAGATTTTATTTATTTAGCAGGGCCCCTGGGTGGCTCAGTCATGGTCTGCCTCCAGCTTGGGTCATGATCCCAGAGTCCTGGGATTGTGCCCCACATTGGGCACCCTGCTCAGCAGGAGGCCTGCTTCTCCCTCTCCCACTCTCCCTGCTTGTGTTCCCTATCTCACCGTGTCTCCCTCTGGCAAATAATAAATAGAAAAGATTTTATTTATTATTTGAGAGACAGATTGAGAAAATGAGTGGGAGGAGGGGCAGAGGGAGAAGCAGACTCCCTGTGGAGCAGGGCGCCTGATGCAGGACTCAATCCCAGGACCCTGGGATCATGACCTAAGCCAAAGGCAGACGCTTAACTGACTGAGCCACCCAGGAGTCCAAAAGGAAATAGTTTTGTGGGGGAGGGAGGGGAATACTTTTTAAGAAGAGTCCCTGGATTGGCAATTTTAGAAATATAGACCTCTGTTCATACCCGTGTGGCTTTTTCCTCAGTGTGTTTCATTCAGTAATGGGAGCTCACTGTAAGAGAAGCTTTATGTTCCCAAATGAGAAAAAAAGCAAAGGCATGGGTATGATTTTTTTTTTTTTTTTTTTTTTTTTTTTTTTTTTTTTT
>NC_081561.1:32887347-32957582 GCF_022355385.1 Mustela nigripes | reverse complement strand
CTGCGTTGTTTTCTTTAAGGAATGGGGGCGGCACCTTGAAGGAGATTTTTTTTTTCCCAAAATAAAAAAAAAAAAAAAGAATGGTTGTTTTTTTTTTTTTTTTTTTTTTTTTTTTTTTTTTTAGCTTGAGGCTCCTATGGATTTAACTGACAGGTTAATGTTTCTGACTTCTAAGGCCAAGTGTAGACCTTATCTGTGAATTAAACTTTGGCTGATTGCTCTAATCCCCACCCAAAAGCAAAAGCCCCTTGTTTGTAGTCTGTGTTAGTGTTTACTATTCTTTGTTTAAGATAAAAACAATATGTGTCTTTCTCTTCCACTAGCCATACTACATTGCATGGTCCTTAGAAGGAAAAAGGGAATGACCACCTTTGTATTAATAGCTATACCTTTGTTCCTTGGTAATTGGCTAAATGTCTTGAACAAATGTACGGTAGTAACCCCCACAATATGAAGATTTCCTGAAGGAGTATGTCTTAAAGTATGAGAGTTAGTTAATAGTGGAAAAAAAAAATGTTCTTGAGAGCCCTCTCTAAAACCTAGCAATCTTTGAGGAGAATCAGTGACAGGAAAGCCAACCTATCAATGGCAGGCTTTACATTTTGTCTGAAGATTCTGGACTGTTTTCATAGTAGAACCATGTATGAGCATATAAATTGATGTAGCTATTTTGGAAGGGCATTTGGGCAATATGTCTATCAAATAAAAAATGCACGTCAACATTGCATTTCTAGGAATTTACCCTCCCTTGTCTTGCACAAGCTAGACAATCCTATATGGACAGATAGCCTTATTTACAATATTGTTGTTAATATGTTTCTCAATACAAGAGTGACTGGAACATTATCCTGCCATTTAGAAAGAGGTAGATCTATTTGTATTGATGATGATGATGATGATGTTGATGGCAGCTGTCCTTCTATTATTTATTATTATTATTATTTTTTAAAGATTTTATTTATTTATTTGACAGAGATCACAAGTAGTCAGAGAGAGAGGAAAAGAAGCAGGCTTCCTGCTGAGCAGAGAGCCCAATGCAGGGCTCAATCCCAGGACCCTGGGATCATGACCTGAGCCGAAGGCAGAGGCTTTAACCCACTGAGCCACCCAGGCACCCCTATTTATTATTTTTATAAGTAGGCTCTACACCAAGCACAGGCTTGAACTCACAACCCCAAGATCAAGAGTTGCATGCTCTACCGACTGAGCCAGACTTCCCCAGTATGATTGCTGTTCTTTTTATCTAGTAATTCTTACAATATGGAAGGCACATTCTTACTATATGGAAGGCACTATTATTATCTACCTTTTGCAGATGAGAAACTGAGGCACAGTGGTTAAATAATTTGCCCATCACCCGTAAGGGGCGGACCTGGTATTTGAATCCATATAGTTTGAGGTTAAAACAGGCTGTACTTTAAAAAAAAAAAAAAAAAGGCTGTACTTTTACCCTCTAAAATGTACTTTCTTCTTTCTACACATGGAGAAAGATCAAGATATATATTATTGAGGGGGTGGGGCAGAGAGAATACCAAGCAGGCTCCATACCCAGAGTGGAGCCCAGCTCAGGGCTCCATCTCACAGCTCTGAGATCATGACCTGAGCCAAAACCAAGAGTAAGTTGCCCAACTGACTGAGCCACACAGGTGCCCCAAGACCTATATTAAATGAAAAGCCAAACTGAATGTATAGTCTGCTGTCATTTTGTTTCTTAAATCTTTTGAGAAGTGACAGCACACACCGGAAGGATATAAAAAGAACAATAGTGGCTTCTTACATGGAAAGAATGGATACCCTTTCACTTTATATCTTTCTCTCTTGTGTGTGCTTTAATATGTTATATATAACTTAGAAATTTTTAACTAAAACAAGTGTCTGATCTTTTGAAAGATTGTAATACTTAAGCTGTAGTCATAGTCATGAATGTTTAATCCATCTCTACTTACCTACGCAAGTATAGAGTTCCCCTTATTCTAATATCCTGTCATCCACTCTCACTTCAGGATAATAGCTTTCTTCAAAATTTACTTCCACTGGATTCATTGTTTACCTGAATTTGCTATCCTTAAGTTTTTGATTGACGTTGTACCTTATTTTCCTATTTTATTCCTTTAACTACGTTTTTTATTGTTTTCCAAAGGATTTGAGACTGCTTATTGTAAGATATAATTACAATCATATAAGCCAGGGGCATGTAGGTAGCTCAGTCAGTTAAACGTCTGCCTTTGGCTCAGGTCATGATCTCAGGGACCTGGGATGGAGCCTGCTTCTCCCTCTCCCTCTGCCTTCCACTCTCCCTACTTGTGTGCTCACATGCTCACTCGCTCGCTTGCTCTCTCTCTCTCTCAAATAAAACAAATAAAAAACCCAATTATATAAGTTAATATAGTTCTACAGTTGAGCGCAGTAAAATCAACTTCTGTTTCCTGGAAGGGGAGAAGAAATTCTGAGTTCAGTAGTTCTTGTGATTTGACAAAAGAACACATAATCATATATTTTTTTAATTCTTTTTTTCTTTTTCTAAATTTTGAGAAGACATCTTTCATGGGCCCTTTTATGCAATTTATACTTCTCCAGTTGTTTGGTGTTTTTGTTTATCCAACTAAATTATAAACTTCCTTAGGACAAATTCCATTTTATTCCAAACTATTTTTGTTCTATCTATACCTAGAAAAATGCCCTTATTATAGTTGAAATTATAAATTAAGCAACAACTACAACCCAGCTACATTTCAAAGATTATGTTATTGCCCCTTTTCAAAGATACAGTCTTTGAGCAATTTAGAAATTGATCCTACTTTCATTCTTCTCAGGAGGGAATCTACTCTGATCACCCTCAAAAATCACAATTTATTTCTTAGTGGGTAAATGTTACCAGATTCTTTTATAGCCCCTATTTACTGAGTGTGTAATGTAAGGAGAATAGGAAATTTGTTTGAACTTGTGTTTTTGATGGTTAAATATTTTTAAATAGGGCCTGTAGCTTTCAACCACATTTTTCTTTCTCTTAGGCCAAGTTATCAAGGCATGGGACATTGGGGTGGCTACCATGAAGAAAGGAGAGATCTGCCATTTACTCTGCAAACCAGAGTATGCATATGGATCGGCTGGCAGTCTTCCTAAAATTCCCTCGAATGCAACTCTCTTTTTTGAGGTAAGTACGTGTGCTATGTTGCCTTGTTAGCATCTGTTCTACTATAGTGCTGGCACTGAAGCAACAGGCAGTGGAACAAGTAGCTAGGCTTGCCACTGAGAATCAGATCCAACTTATTTATTTTGGAGCTTGGCTTCTTGAATTGTTTCCCACAAACCCAAGGGGTGTGTGCCAGTGCTTTCTTAGAAAAGTGTTTCTGGCACAGAAAGGTCGTATCCAAATAAACAAAAGACACCAGGCTTAAGAAATAAAGGTTCTGGTCAGTGGCGTGAGTATAACCTACTTGAAATTGCCCAGAAGATAGGTTGGAAAAGGGGAGGTAAGTGTTGAAGTGTACCCAAACCAAATTGTAAGGTATTCTCCTATTATACAGGTTTACTCTTTGTCACAGATCTCACTCCTTCATTAGAAGTGGTAGGTGGTAATAATCTTATTTACCCTGTGTTGACTTTTATATATTTGTCCAAATCTGATTTAAAAAATTAAGGGAGGAAATGCCTGAAACATCATAACTAGGTAAAAAACACCTTTAGTTGATCATAGGCCTGATTCATAAGATTTATTTTTACATTGAAAAAGGGAATTCCATGAATCTGGGGTGGAAAGGTGGTGGCCTTTAGAGTCAGACAAAACAGTTCTGGGCCAGCACCTTGTAGTTCTGGCTTTTTGCCCACAAGGCAGCTTTCCTAGTATTTCCTGTCTGTCTTTGCACTGCAGCCCCACAGGATGTAGTCCTAGACATTGTCATTACATGAAGGCTCTTTCCAGGTATTGAAAGTGCAGTGTTCTTTTTCCCTACTTTTCCAATAACTGAGATGCATAGATAAATATAAAAGAGTTTTATTTTGTAAAATGAAAGGAGAATTGGTTGCCCTTGTCTTTAAGTATGTTCTGTTGGCTCTGTTTGGTCTTATCTCAGCCAGATCCTTTTTTTCCTTTCTAGATTGAGCTTCTTGATTTCAAAGGAGAGGATTTATTTGAAGATGGAGGCATTATCCGAAGAATCAAACGGAAGGGAGAAGGATATTCAAACCCAAATGAAGGAGCAACAGTAGAAAGTAAGTGTTGCTGTGACAACAATACTTAGTCCTTAAAAGCTGGGTTCAATTTATGGGGATAAAATGAAGATTTCTTTCTAAAAATAGGTTTATAGTAATAAATATAGCCCAAGAATAGTTTCAAATTGAACATTTATTAAATAGTGAATTTATTTGGTAAATATTCATTCCAGCATGTCCATGCCAGGTCCTGTACCAGCTTCTGTAGACCCAGAAAGTGAATAAAAGGTAATCCCATCCATCAAGTCCAAATCTATGGACTCCTTCATGTGCCAGCAACTAAGTTAGCTGCCTTACATATTTATTTATTCATTTATTTCTCCCAGTAACATTATGAGATAAGATTTATTATCCCCAGGTAAGAAAAGTAAGTTGAGGGAAGTTACATAAATTGCCCAAGGTTACAGAGTTTCTAAACAGAGCAGTTAGATTGTAGTGCACTTCAGAACTCTCAAACCCATTTCACTGGCTTTTCTCAAGATGAAAAAGTTCATCTTACATCAAAATTGGATAAAATTGTTCATTCTATTCTAGGAGACCTTGGTTCAAGTTCTCCTTTGCCATTTATTGGATGACTTAAAGCTATTCCATTTTTTATTTGCTAAGTTGGGAGTAAGGATACTACTGAGGACTGGCATACTGATCACTCCTCCTTCCCTCCTAGAGTACGTTCGACATACTGTCATATACCCCATTTGTTATCATGTACCCTATACTATAATCAGTGCTTGCCCCTTTGCCCAGTATTCAGATTGAGCACCAGAATCTTTCTTCATTTTTTTTAGTTCCAGCATCACCTACAGTGCTCTCCACTGTAGGTATAAGGTAGATGCTCTCTACATGGACAGATGTTTGAAAGATGCCATTCGCTGGGCTGAAGTACTTTCAAAAAGTTGTGAGAAGACATGGAAAAATACTTCCACTAAGAAAACACTCAAAGCACTAAAATAGGATGGCAAATGAACTATGATAAAAGTTTTATATAAAATTTTTATTTTATTTAAAATATTTTATTTAAATATTTTCTTTAAAATAAAGAGTTCATTTGGAAAAGTAAACTAGAATGGTTGATCTTCTTATCTTTACCATTGTTTATACTATTTGAGACCCATGTTTCATTTCTCAGAGTCTGGCAAATTAGTTCAGATTGAGTTATACCAATAGTAATACTGTACTATTATAGTTGAAATGTTTAGGTGACTATTATCATGGTAACTTTTGGAAAAAATGAAGAGGATCTCACATGTTGGAGAAATAGCTAGACCAGGAGTCATAGATAGGATTCTGGCTTTAGCTGACTCTAACTAGCCCTTGCCTCTCTGAGTGTCAGCTTCCTTCCTTTCTAATGACACAGGGGTAGACATCTTGATTTGTAAGGTCCTACTAGCACTGAACATTCCATGACAGAATTCTAGGAAAGTTACAGGGATGATAGAAAATTACCTTGAGAGGCGCCTGGGTGGCTCAGTGAGTTAAGCTGCTGCCTTCGGCTCGGGTCATGATCTCAGGGTCCTGGGATCGAGCCCCACATCAGGCTCTCTGCTCAGCAGGGAGCCTGCTTCCTCCTCTCTCTCTGCCTGCCTCTCTGCCTGCTTGTCATCTCTCTCTGTCAAATAAATAAATAAAATCTTTAAAAATAAATAAATAAATACATAAATAAAAAGAAAATTACCTTTAGCAAATGCACAAAAGGTTATCTATAATATATATTTTAATTTTTTATTATGAAAATTTTCAGACATATACAACAATAGAGATTTTTCCCCGTATGATATAGTAACTCCCCAAATTCAACAATTTATAATGAATATTTTTAAACTGGAGGTTTTTGGCAAAATAAAAGGAAAAATTTTCCTGATTATTGACAATGCCACAAAGCCACCACTGCAGAGTTAACTTTGGGGCAGGCTAAATTCAATCAGATCTTGCTTTTAGTAGTATTTTCAGTGGGAGTCTTTATTTTTAGCTTTCCATTTTAAAATAATTTTCAACTTACAGACAAACTGTGAAACTAGTACAGAGAATATCTCCTATATGCTTCACCCAGCTTTCCCTAATGTTCACATCTTCCCTTGCCACGGTACATCTATCAAAGTCAGGAAATTAACCTTGATGCAATACTATTAACTGTTCTGCAGATCTTATGTGAATTTCATCAGTTCCCACACTGATGTCATTTTTCTGGTCCATGGTCAGATTCAGGATCCACCATTATTATTGTATTTAGTCCCTCTAATAGTAGCCTCTCCAGTGTGTGACAGTTGGTAAGTCTTTCTGTGATTTTCATGACTTTAACACTTTTGAAGACAACTGGCTGATATAGAATATACTTCAGTTTGGGTTTGTCTGATTAGATTGAAGTTACACATTGTTTTGAAAAATACCATATAAGTGATGTTGTGCCCTTCTCAGTTCTTCATTATCAGGGGGTACATGTTAGTGATGATACTAACTTAGGTCCCTTGGTTAAAGTGGGGTCTGCCATGTTTCTTCTTTGTAAAGTTCCTATTTTTGCCTTACTAAGTATCTCACTGGCAGAGAACTACTAGGAGACCATGCGGAGGTTTTTTATATCATATCTTCACGTGCTGATTTTAACGTCCATGAATAATTTTTGTATGCAGCAGTTATTACTGTAGTACTTTCCCAGTGGTAATTTTTCTACTTCCATTGTTCTTCTACAGTTTAATTGGAACTCTGCTATAAGGAAGAGCTGCCTCTCCTCCCCTGTTTATTCAGTTATTTTCAATAGTGTGGACTCATGGGAACTTATTTTATTCTGTAGGTTATTATTCATTGCTATTCTTATTTGTTGCTCAAATTGTCACAGGTTTGGCCATTAGAAGATTCTTTTCAATGTACCTTGATTTTTAAGCACTTCCTTTTTTTTTTTTTTTAAAGATTTTATTTATAAGGTGCCTGGATGGTTCAGATGGTTAAGTCTCTGCCTTCAGCTGAGGTCACAATCTCCGGGTCCTGGGATTGAGCCCCATGTCAGGCTTCCTGCTCAACAGGGAGTCTGCTTCTCCATCCCCCTCTGCCTCTCCCCTGCTTGTTTTCTCTCTCTCAAGTAAATAAATAAAATCTTTTTAAAAAGCAATTTTACTTAATTGTTTTAGAGAGAACAAACAGAGAGAGAGAATCCCAAGCAGACTCCATGCTAAATGCAGAGCCCGACCCAGGGCTCAGTCTCATGACCCCAAGACCGTGACCCTAGCTGAAAACAACAGTTGGACGCTTAACCAGCTGAGCCACCCAGGTGCCCTAGTATTTCCTTACTTTTGGTACAAGATGCTCTAGGCTCATTTTGTAACTTCCTTGCCCCAGGGCTGGAATTAGCTGATTCGCTGAGGAGCTCTGATTTATTAGAGAAGGGTATTTAGAAACCAAGATCCAGGTGCTAGGTATACTCACACTATGGAATGTTACTGCTTCTAGAACCTCTTAAGCAGACAGAGCTAGGAAATGTATGTGCCTCAATATGCATCTATAACCAACTACAGGTATTCTTTCTCAATCTGTATATATATTACAAACTATGAGTACATACTAACACTCAGAGTTCCGGTCCAATACCACTGCTTTATTCTCACCTCCCTTTGCTTATTTAAAACTGCTTTCTCCAGCAGTGAGAAACCTCACTCTCATTATCCACAATATATTTATTTAATTGTAGTTTATACAGAAAGTAGTTTTAAAATTGCTAACCCACACCCTGTGAGAAACAAACTTTCTAAATATAGGAAATACTTGTGCATAGTTCCTTTAATCATGAGCCTTCAAGCTTACATTTCAAAACACTGCTTCCAACTTCCAATAGTTCCTTTTCCTCACTCCCTCCAGTGTGGTCATGCTATTCCTTTATAATGCAGTTATGTTCATTTGTTATGTTTGTGTCCAGCACACACTGGTTGATGTTAACTATTTATTTATGTTTGGGGTAGATGAAACATTACCATGATTTTTTTTTTAAGATTTTATTTATTTACTTATTTATTTGTCAGAGAGAGAGAGAGAGCACTGGCAGATGGAGGCAGAGGGAGAAGAGGGCCGAGCAAGGAGCCCCATGTGAGACTCGATCCCAGGACGTTGGGATCATGACCTGAGCCGAAGGCAGCTGCTTAACCAACTGAGCCACCCAGGCATCCCCCATGATTCTAAACTATACAATAAGATATACACAAAAATGTTTTCCCCCCTCATCTCTACTAACTTGTTCTCATTTTCCCATTATTTCTACCTTCCTTCCTACCTACCTCCTTTGACCACTAGTCACAGTTCCTGGTTTATACTTCTTCTATTTCTTCTGCAAAAATGAGCTAATATCTGGGTTTTTTCCCTCTTATATCTCCTTCCCTTAACATTACTATAAATGGATTTTAGAAATATTTGATTAATTCTTTATCTCATTTTACTTTTTCTATTTCCAAATATCTTAAGACAGGGTTATGACTGATTTTTGTCTCTCATCTTGTTAGGATTGTACTTTCCTGGGAAATTTTAGAGTAAATGGTTTATTTTTACTTTTTCTCCCAAAAGCCCTTTTTGGTTTTCTGGAACAAATCAGTTATATAAAAATGTATTTTCACTTATCAAGGGTAAGGTGTCCTGCTTTCCCTCTTTGAAACAAGTTTGCCGTGTGTGGGAGGAAGACAGAAGGTTGACTGTCTGAAACCACGATCACCTTGTTCTGGGAAAGGCTTCTTCGTCTTTACCAGTTTGCCATTTCTGATAGCATCACCTATACATTTAGATTCAAGGTCAGGAAGACATCCCAGAACTAAAACCAGTTCTGCAGTGAAGGGAACAGGAGACAGTGATGATCCATCATATATCATTATAGACACACAAGAGTTAAGAGTGCCTGTCACTTCTGTGAAAAAGGACAATGAATAGTTGGGGAGGGACACACAAGTTTTGGAAGTGATGGACTTGAATTCTGAGTTTTGGAATCACTATTTGATATTCTTAGGACTTTAGACATGTTACTTGACTACCTTGGGCATCCAGATTTGTCATCTGTAAAACAGGAATGATAATCTTTATACTCACACAGGTTATTGTGACAGTTAAATGAAGAAAGCTGCCTAATACAGGACATTTAATTTCTTTTTCTACCCTATATTCTGCTTATATAATTTATTTTGCTTCCTGAAAGTAGATTTAAGGAAGGAAATCCTTGACTCCTCTTTATCTTATATCCTATATCCAATTCATCACCAAATTCTTTTGACTCTACCAAAGTTGACCTAGAACCCCTGACTAATTTGCCTTTGTTGTTAACAACAGTCTTCAAATTAATTTTATAGCTTCTTAATACTAATTGTACCTAAATCCTATTTCTCCAGGATTGTCGTTTATTTGGGTTTTGAAGAATAAAGTTATGGACTGAATCAAAAGGCTTTTATTGAATTACAAACTTTTGCTTCCTTTTAATTATTTTGTATGTGCAAGGGGAGAGAACTTATGTTCATTGACAGGATTTATTCTTCCTCAAAGAATTTTTTAAAGATCTTATTTATTTGAGAGATAGAGAGAGAACTCAAGCAGGAGGAGGGGCAGAAGGAAAGGGTGTGAAGCACTACGGAGCAGGGAGCCTGACACGAGACTGGATCCCAGGACCCTGGGATCATGACCTGAGCTGAAGGCAGACGCCTAATTGAACCGCCTAGATACCCCTCAAAAATTTTTTTACCCTCTCTGTCAGGATCCTAATAATTGCAGATCAATTTTTAGATTCTGTTCCAGTGTGTTTTTCTTATGTCAATTAAGATGACCATCTTGTCATTTTTCTTCAATCTTGTTCTTTGTCCATTAAAAAAAGAAAGTTGGGGGGCGCCTGGGTGGCTCAGTGGGTTGGGCCACTGCCTTCGGCTCAGGTCATGATCTCAGGGTCCTGGGATCAAGTCCCGCATCGGGCTTTCTGCTCAGCAGGGAGCCTGCTTCCTTCTCTCTCTCTCTCTGCCTGCCTCTCAGTGTACTTGTAATTTCTCTCTGTCAAATAAATAAATAAAATCTTTAAAAAAAAAAAAAAAAGAAAGTTGGTGTTCTAAGGTAGTCTGTTTGACAGTGGGATGAAGACTGATACTTTAGTCATCATACTTTAGTTGCCAACAGTAGCTACATGGTTACCTTTAAGTTTTGCTTTCTTAGAAATCTGACATAAGACTCTAAATAGCTAACACTCCTTCCCCAAGTTTTCTGTTGGGTCACTTTTTTTTTTTTTTTTTTAAGATTTGTTAATTTCAGTACTTTGAGTAGATATATCAAAATGCTGGCTGTTTGTGGCTCTCTCGCTTCACACTGCCTTCAACCTCATTTGAATGCAAAAAATGCAGACAGTCATCACTGTTTTCAAATATGAACATTTCAGCAGAACCACCTGCAGAATTCAGTTTACTGGAATACCCTTCCTTCTCACGTCCTTTCCCTACCCAGATTCCACTGAATTCCTAAGAGATGGGCAAGGGGTTTGGAGAATGATTTTTAAGAAAGAGTAAGAAATCCAAAATTGTGCTGGAAAATGGAATACAAGAAGTGGATCAGGAATTATGAAGAATTTCTGGAATAAAGTAGATAAAATTGGACAGTTGGAAACTAGACTTAGGAAACCCAACTCAAAACAGGTGTAGAGAAGATCTCTGCAGAGGTACATACCATTCTTCTCAACAAACTTGGGCAGAACTCCAAGCTCATGGTCAGCTGGTGCAAGGGAGCGAAAGCAGGCTATGGGGCAATCATCAGGTTTCTTATAAAACAATATGGAACAGCTGGGGTAGTAAACTTTAGTAGCAGTATTCAACTTTGGCTGAATTTAGAATTACCTGGGGAGCTTTTAAAATCCTGATGCCCAGGCCAGCTAAATAAGAATCTTAAATCTCATAGGCTGGAACTCCAGGCACACATTTTTAAACTCCCTGGGTGATTCTAATTTGCAACCAAGGATTGAGAATTACTCTAGGGTCTAGCTGTGTCTTTGCTCCTGGGCTAAAGTCAGTAAGGCCAGATTTCTAAAATAAAATAGGGATCTCTGCCTCAAAAGACTCCCTGTATTAGGAGTTGGACTAGAGAATGAGGACATATTGAATGGCTTGAACTTATAAAGCAGATTTGAAGGGGAAGGAATGTGAAATAGCTCTGTGCAACAATAAAGAGGCTCAAGTGTTTTATTCCTGAAATAAGACCTTTTCGTATATCACAACTGGGGAAAGGTTTCCCCAGCCTTCATGGGCGCATTGTGCTCAGCTCATAATAAATACTTCGTAAATGTTTCTGGAAACCCCACCCCTAGTTTCCCATAATCAGCCCACCCCTTTGGGGGAAAGACTACCATCGAAATGTATCCGACTACTTAGAAAAACTGGAAACCAGTGCCAGATATCAACAATCATTTGATCTTTTTGAATCCATCCTTTATAATATGACTAGATAACAAAGAAATGTCAGCAAGTACCCATGAGAAAAAGAAGCACCAAGATAGACTAAGAAGAAATAGAAGAGAACTTTTAAAATACTTATTATTACTGGGGTAATAATATTACTGGGTGGCCCAGTTAGTTAAGCGCCGAACTGTTGATTTCAGCTTAGCCATGATCTCAGGGTTCTGGAATCAAGCACCATATTGGGCTCAGCATTCAGCACAGAGATCTATTCATCCCTCTCCCCCTGCTCCTTCCACATCCCCATGCGAACACATGTGCTCTCTCTCTCTCAAATAAATTAAAAGTCTTTTAAAAATACAATACTTATTACCGTCTTCAGAAAATCCAAGATATGGAAGGTGGAAGAAAGAAGATAGGGATGAAAAAATCAAAGCTAGACCAATTGAATCCAATCAAACGTGACAGAAGAAAATTTCCTAAAGATAGAAGAGGCTTAAGAGCCTAAAGTGCCAGTTGAGAGGGGCCTACAGCAGTAAAGAATGCTTTTTCCCCTAGATACATTCTGATAAGATTTCTTAATCCACAGCTTAGAAGAAAATTTTGAGCTTTTCCACGGAGGAACAAGCTCTATGCAAAGCAGTAAGAATCACAATGACCTCAGACTTACTCATGATACTAAACACTACATGGCAATGCTTTGAGCATTGCGACTATGAGAACCCTGCATCAGGCTCACACTGGGCATGGAGCCTGCTTGAGATTCACTCTCCACCTCTCCCTTTCCTTCACCATCCTCCCTCTCTCACATGTTCCCTCTCTCTTTCTCTCAATAAATAGGTAAGTATCAAAAACCAAGTGGTACCAAAAATGGAAAATAGAGGAATCATTTCATTTATGCCCATGTTGAGACCTGATAGAGCTATGAGGTTTTTTTGGTTTTGTTTTTCATATGCTTTTTAAGTATTTGTGAATGTCCTGGTAAATTTGGTCCAGTGAGAGAGAGCAAATTCTTGAAACCACTTTATTATATGTTTTCACAAAATAAAGTAGTGTGGCACTTGGTCTAAAATGGACACTGTTTATTCTTTCAAATATCTTGAATTTATGTAGCTCCTTGTAAAAAAAGGCAGCTTCAAGTCTTCAGGTAGAGTAAAATCTTAGTAGAAAATAGTCTTTTTTGTTAATTTAAAAAATCCAGCCAATGGATCATTTATTTTAAAATAGTATTAAAATACATGGGGCGCCTGGGTGGCTCAGTGGGTTAAAGCCTCTGCCTTCGGCTCAGGTCATGAACCCGGGGTCCTGGGATCGAGCCCCACATCGGGTTCTCTGCTCAGCGGGGAGCCTGCTTCCTCCTCTCTCTCTGCCTGCCTCTCTGCCTACTTGTGATCTCTGTCTGTCAAATAAATAAATAAAATATTTTAAAAAATAGTATTAAAATACAGAAGCTCCATATCAGTAAAAAATTTAAATAGCTCTTGGAATTTATTAAAAATAGGAGTACTGGACGCCTGGGTGGCTCAGTGGGTTAAGCCGCTGCCTTCGGCTCAGGTCATGATCTCAGGGTCCTGGGATCGAGTCCTGCATCGGGCTCTCTGCTCAGCAGGGAGTCTGCTTCCTCCTCTTCTCTCTCTCTGCCTGACTTTCTGCCTACTTGTGATCTCTCTCTGTCAAATAAATAAATAAAATCTTTAAAAAAAAAATAGGAGTACTGACTAGTATTCAAAAAGGAAAATTCCCAGAAGTAAGTGAAAATCACTACCATTTTCCTTAAGGCCCTGTTTTCAAACTAATTGTTAAATAAATATTTACTATCTGGCCTTGAACTGTGTGTTCGGCACTATAAGGTACAAAAGAAGGGGAAGACATTGTCTTTGTCTACGAACTTTGAGTTTTATTCATATTGCGACAGCCCTCTCTGTGGAGCCATTAAGTGGCTTCTCGAGCAGAAGTTCAAAAACATGTTTAATCTGGTATAATTTACCTCTGATTGCAGAAAAATAATCATAGCCAACTTCCATTGAGTTCACCTCTGTGTATCACAATGTCTTCATATAGTAGGTACCCTGACATAAGAATGAACGAATGCAAAAAAAAAAAAAAAAGAATGAACAAATGCCAGGTGTTGGGCTAACAGCTTTCATTCGGGCCCTGATTTAATCCTCTCTGCAATTATTAGTTAGCTCTATTTTGTGAATGGAGAAACTGAGCTTCAGATAATTTAGATGATCTTGCCCAAAGCCACAACTGTTAAGTGGCAGAATGGGATTGGAATCCAGGTCTGACTAAAGTGCTCTCCCCGTGTAAAGACAGGAGTGGTGCAGATTTGTGTTCGTGTAGGATTTGTTGCTGTGTGTATGGTCCCTATTTAGACTAAGATCTATCACCTCTCATCCATGTGCATGAATTCTTCTAGTTCGGTAGCTGGGGTATCTGCCTGCCTGCAGTTAGCCGTTGCCCCTCAGTTCTGTCAGCGATCGCACGGTGGTGTTTGGTCATCTTGCACAGTAGAAAGTGGTGCAGAGGAGGAGGAAGGCAGTTTGGGGGAAATCTGACCACCATGCTTGCAGTTTCTCTTCTAATCAGTGATTAATATGCCTCTCCTGATTTAGAACTCCATCTCTGTTTCCTTATTTGCCTTTTCAGGGGGTCATTAAGAATCCACTATCTCTTGGATGTTCTGCTCTATTAGGCAGGCAGAGAGAAACTCATTTGGCATGACCTAGGCAGCAGAAAAAACCCTTGCCATGTGGGAGTAACCTGTCACAACCTGGTTTTCTCTGGCCAGATGACTGGTCTTGTCTAGTAGTAATGCCATTACAACATTCCCATTCAGATCCCCATGACCCAGTAATTGTTTTGGGAACGAGTGCAAAGCTATCAGACACCAGCTACTATAATTAGAAAAGGGGAAAACAGACACTCACCAGAGCTAACGTCTTTAGGCTGGAGCATTTACGGCACATTTTTTTTTTTTTTAGGTTATGGAGCCTCCTTCTCAGTTTTGCTTCCTAAAATACAAAGTCTAGTTTTTGGGTTCTCGCATTCCAGTTTTTGTTACTGCAGTACACTCTCCTTTTCCCCCCTATTTTAATCGTAGTACAAATTGCTGTCAGCACATCGAGTTCATGTGCCAGCCACATTCAGAACAGAGTGTTCTGTGCTCTTCAAAACAAAATTGCTCTAGGGCAGTAAGAGAACAATAAGTCAGAGCTCCAGTTTAAGTGATGTTTTGCAGCAGACCCGGCTTACTTGATGTGGTTACACTCGGATTGCTCAGCAAAGCTCGGGTAATTTCATTTGGTTTGACTTCATGGGGTTTGGAGGACCTCCCTCCTCCAAGTTCCATGGACTTTAAGTCAAGAGAAAATGTTCCTTTTTTGTGTCTTTTTTTTTTTTTCTCTCTACTGAAAAAGCCCTAAGTAGAAGCATCCTGTATGTACTTTTATTCTCTTTGGACACGTCATAGATCATTTACTTCCCGTAAATCATGCTGGTTGGAATTAGCAACAGACCTCCTGAGCCCTAGAGGCTGAGCTCCCAGTGAGTCATGATGGTTATTATTAAATATTTATTAAGTGAGTATTTGTACTAAGAGATGCAAGGTCAAAAGCAACCACAGGTCTTCCTAGCCAGAGCTGCCACGGTTTTCTTTTGTATCAGTTGTTGAGACAATTAAACAAAAACAAAACCCAAGCATTGGACCTGGAGGAGCCAGGCATGTTTGATCTGTCACCATGAAGGGGGCCCCTGCTGTGGCAGTCGGTGGCATTTCTGTGGCTCCAGGGTGGTGTGTGAGTTCTTGTCAGCAGTCTTGCAGAACTTGTCACACCAGTGTTCCTAGTTTAGAAATCAGTTAACAGAGAGATAGCCTTTGCTACTTGTAGATGTAAAGAACCAGTGGGTTATATACTCCTTGAGCCTGTGACACCTTCTCTCACACTGACATTCCAGATTTGAAAAGGCTGTGGTTTTCTTTGTACATATGAACTGGTATGTGTGTGTGCGTATGCTTGTATGTATCAGTTGAAGATTTGATGGCGCGTAGGTAGTGTTCAGGTCCAACTTAAAAGAGTTGTATTTACCAAAAAAAAAAAAAAATCAGTCCATATAAAAGGTACTAAATATGAGAATTATTGAGGATTTTTATTTTCCTATAAGGTAGCCATAAAAATTGGTTCTTTCATTTATTATCTTTTATTGTCTTGCTTTCATTATAGTTTCCTAACCTTCCTTGTAATTTGAAATCTTTTTTTGCTTGCTTACTTCACTTATCTTTCCCAACACATTTATTAGTAGCCAGTCTTTTTTTCCCCCTAATATGGGTTGTCCCACGTAAAGAGAACTTCTAAAATTATTTATATAATTTTAACATCAAGTACATGCATCAAGCTGAAAACTAGCCTAGGAAACTGACACACAGGCAGGAATCCTTTGCAGAGTCTCTGGATTTCCTGTTTTGAAAACACATTCAAACTTGATCAACCAAAAACCACAATGAATGTACTGATAGTTTCCTCCCCGACGAAATGTACTCTCCTTTAGGGAGGAAGACATTTCTAACAATAAACCTCAGACAGAAAAATCTGTCAGCTGAGTTGTGATATAATAGGATAATAAGTCTTAAGACTTGAGACTATTCCTCAATTCATGAGCTGAAACTCACTTTGCTCAGCAATTTTTTTTTTTTCATGAAAAGTATCATTGCATTAGTCTACATCAAATTTCTTGGGCAGATTTTAAAATATGTAAGAGCATAAACTTCTCAGGACTTTGAATTCCTTTAGCAACATCAGTTTTTATTTATTTAAGTAAAAATATCTTAAGCCTTAGACACCCTGCAGAAGCTCTCTAGATGTATCTGAAAATAAAGCTGAATTTATTTTGAGACTGTTTTCCAGTACAAAAGAATTTTCAATGTGCTATCAATTGATTGAGTTTTATATGATCTAGAACATTCCAAGAGTGATTGTAATAGAGAGGATCATCTACTTTTATGACTGTGGGACATGGAGCAAAATTCCTGTATATCAACTCCACCCTGAGAGCCAGTGTATTTCTTGCCCTTGTTTGGAAAGTCACACCTCTCTCTAATTTGGCCCAAGTTTCTTGGACTCCATCCTACGTCTTTGTTGGAAGCACATCAGGATGGTCTTATCCTAGTAAGTCAGAAAAGGATAGAGAACTTTATTTCTTTATTTTTAAGATTTTATTTATTTGACAGAGTGTGAGGGAGAAAGGCAGAGTGGCAGGCAGAGGGAGAGAGAGAAGCAGGCTCCTCACTGAGCAGAGAGCCCGAAGTGGGGCTCAATCCCAGGATCCCAGGATCATGACCTGAGCCAAAGGCAGATGCTTAACCCACTGAGCCACCCAGGCACCCCAAGATAGAGCGCTTTAAAGCATAAATGTCCGTGTGACATTGTGGCTCTTGACAACTATACCACTACCATTTGCTTTTCAGAGTTTCTTGAATTTTTCAGGCTTGGGCTTAAAGGTAATCTGATCAAATAATTAACTGCAGGAATTGGCTTTGAAGCTGGTTTCTGGCCGGTATCAGAACTGTATCACTGGGTCATAGTATCATAGAATTGTAGAGCTTCAGAAGACCTTTGAGATCATGTAATTCAAAAGTAGAGTAAGTTGGAATTGAATTTGTGTTTGGAAACTAATAATTGTCTCATGAAACAAGTATAACAGAATGAGTAATTTTTAGTCTTTCTAAAGCAAGTTAAAGTTAGAGAAACTGGTGTTAGAAAAGAAGAATTTTAGGAAATTGTTACATTTGAATCTAGGCCATTAGAGTTTAGAATAAAGAATTTTCTTAGGAAAAGACCAATTATTACATTGCTTGGTGACTGCTGTGCTATTGGGTGAGCCATCCATCTTTTCTTACTGAGTCAAAGACCCAAGTGGAAGAGAATGAATGTCCTTCATATGAAAAGTAGTTGGAAAGATTCAGAGAGTTGCTTATCCTAGAAAAAAAAGTAATGGATCAAGAAAAAATACATATCTATATGCATTCTTCCTATTTTGTCTTGAAACAAAAGCTTTTTATCTGATAGGAAATCACCGTGGGAATGAGGTGAGTGAGTCTAAGTGGAACAGGAAATTAGGCCCCAAGAAAGTGACCTCTTAACATTTCAGAAGAGTTGTTAAATAATTTGATTTTTGAAGTTATAGTAGACTGGTGATTCCTTCACACTTTACAGTTATCACTCCACTAAGGCATATAGCTATGATACAGTTATTGGTGATGCTGGCTTTGAGTTTTCTGTTTTTACTCAAATATATTTGTGAATGAGATTAAGACTTAAGAAAGAAAAAAGAGCTGCTTTATTCAGTTAACTTTTGTTTATTTGGGGGAAATAGTCATTTGGGTTTTTTTTCCCCCAAGCATCTGAAGTCAAAATGTAGTTACAAATGTTTACGTCATTATATACTTGATACTAAGTTCGTTGCACCTTGATAATTATCTATTAAATATTCAAGCATTTCTTGATCCTGTGTTATAGGTGAGGAAATTTCTGTCATGTAGTAGGTTTAAATTAAACCTGTGTTCTGCTTTATTATCCCCTAAGTTATCTTTTTTTTCAAGATTTATTTATTTATTTTATATAGAGATGATGGAGGGCAGAGGGAGAGGGCGAGAGGAGAGGGACTCCTCAAGCAGACTCCCCACTGCTGAGCAGGGAGCCTTACACCGTGCTCTATCCCAGGACCCTGAGAGCATGACCTGAATTGAAATCAAGAGTTGGCCACATAACCAACTGAGCCACCCAGGTGCCCTCCCCACCCCACCCCACTCCTGCCCTGAACTATCTTATTGATAGAGTTGTTGGTAATTACAAGTTTAAACTGAGAAATAGGATTGCTCTTAAATTTTCAGACGGAGTAGGTAAAGTGTCAATAGGACATACCCCATGTGTCTCTAGATGAAATGAGAAAGGGGAAATAATCATTTTTCACTTCTCTAAATTAGCCAGACCTGTGGAGCAGCATTACTGACTGACCTGTCTCCTTGCCCTCAGTTCACCTAGAAGGCCGCTGTGATGGAAGGATGTTTGATTGCAGAGATGTGGTATTCATTGTTGGGGAAGGAGAAGACCATGACATTCCAATTGGAATTGACAAAGCCCTGGAGAAAATGCAACGGGAAGAACAATGTATTTTATATCTTGGACCACGGTAAGCAGCATACCAGCTCAGTACACAGTGAAGTTATCTAAAGGACAGGGATTTAGTGTGTGTGTGTGTGGTATAAGAAGGAGGTCTACTTTCATTCTTTTGCATATAGTTCTTCAGTTTTCCCCACACCATTTACTGAAGAGACCGTCTTTTCTCTGCCATATAGTCTTGCCCCTTTTGGCACAGATCAATTGACCAAATAAATGTGGATTATTTCTGGGCTCTCTATCTTGTTACATTGATCTATTTTGTGCCAGTATTACTGCAGTTTTGTAGTCTATCTTAAAGTCTGGGAGTGTGATACCTTCACCTTTGTTCTTTTTTCTCAAGATTGCTTTGACTATGCAGGGTCTTGTGTGGTTCCTTATAAATTTTAGGATTATCCTAGTTCTGTAAAAAATACTATTGATATCTTTTTTTTTTTTTAAGATTTTATTTATTTGACAAACAGAGATCACAAGTAAGCAGAGAGAGAGGAGGAAGCAGGCTCCCTGCTGAGCAGAGAGCCTGATGTGGGGCTCAATCCCAAGACCCTGGGACCATGACCTGAGCTGAAAACAGAGGCTTAACCCACTGAGCCACCCAGGTGCCCCAAAATACTATTGATATCTTGATAGAGATTGCATTGAATCTGTAGATTGCTTTGGCCAGTATGGATATTTTAATAATATTTATACTTCCAATCCATAAGCATGGTATATCTTTTCCATTTGTGTCCTCTTCAATTTCTTTCATCAGTATTTTATATTTGTGACAACATGGATGGACATAGAAGGCATTATGCTTAAGTGAGAGAAGCCAGACTGAGAAAAATACCATATGATTTCAGTTATATGTGGACTCTAAAAAAAAACAAAACCAAATGAACAAACAGAACAGAAACAGAATCATAAATAGAACAAACTCGTGGTTGCCAGAGGATTTGGGGGTGGGGGGACCTGTTGAGCACAAGGCGAAGGGGGAATTAAGAGGTACAAACTTATGGTTATAAAATAAGTCACAGGGATGAAATATATAGCATAGGGAATATAGTAAATAATATTGTGCTAATATTATATGATAATAGATAACTGAATTTATCATGGCAAGCTTAATATAACATGTAGAATTGACACATCACTATGCTGTACACCTGAAACTGATATAACATTGTACTCCGCTGTACTTCAGTAAAAACAAGTATATGTATATACTTGTTTTTTCAATCAGCGTTTTAGAGTTTTCAATGAAGTTAATGCTAATAGTGGAAACAATTAAATCAGTTAGTCATGGAGTGAATTAATGGGCCATATAATATCACAAAGATCTGCGGGCCTGATTACTTGACTGTTGTGTGTCAAAGAGAGGACTGACAGGCAAGTTTTGCTGCTTATTTGTTTTGCCTGCCATATTGCCAAGACAGGAAGCTATTGGCCATCTCACGTGATTCTCCTGCCTCTCTCCTTCCTTTTCTCTAAATTAGATGGGAGGCAGTAAAACATGTGAGGGTTGGAAGTAGAAGAAGCACTTGGATGATTTATTACCACTTGAATTTGTGCTACCTGTTCTTATACAGAGTCCCTGAAAAAAAAAAAAAAGTGTTCTTCCTGGATCTAAAGGCAGCGGAGATGACTCATTTTTGCCTAAATTTTTCCCATCATAAGGATATCCATTAGCACTTCCCAGCTTAGAACTATCAGACACCAACAGCTCTCTTGTGAAAACATGTTTGGTATTATTTTTAGACCTAAAATTATACCATGAATCTAACCCTTCTATCTTGAGAAATAGACCCTTGAGAGAAACCAGGGTGTTTTGATTCTGTTTGCATGAAAGCGCATCTGCTTATCTGCAGTCTCCTCCCTCTCTGGCTGCTTGGATTTCAGCCCCTAGGATTCTGAGTTCTTGAGGATCCGGATGGCCTGCACTCACCAGTAGGTACAGTTGGCCTTTTGTACAGTTGCTTGCCTTTGTGGAGCCTCAGGAGTAATCCAGTAACATATTCCTCTTTGCCCTCATACTCTAGCCCTAATTCTATTTCCCAAGTGAGGGTTTGGCCAAGCCTGCAAATGCTCTACACCTTGACCCGTTATACAGCCTTCATGGAGGCACCTTTTATTTCATGCTTTTTTCTCTGTCATCCACTTTCCACAACCATATTCCTGTTTTAGTGTGTTTTATTTACATTTACCCTATAGTTGTAGTTCACTTCAGGTGAACTTATTTCTCTCATCCTAGAAGGAACTGTTTTTTACTCAGAGCACAGAGAAGGCTGTCTCCTCCATATCCAGGTAATAGCTAATTATTTTTAATGTAGCTTTCTAAAATTGTAGTTCCAGACTCATATGAAGAGAGTGGTATTTATGTTCCCTGTGTGCTTGCTGATTTAAGCTCCTTGAGGATAGATAATTCTGCGTACATGCAAGCATAGATTATATGAATCAGTTCAATATATTTTGAGCCAGCTAACAAGACAGCGTGGGAGGCAGCTGTCTTAAGTTTAATGGCAAAGAGATACAGAAATCATCCTTACATACATCCAGGCAAATAGTTCCTTGCACACTTAAATTGTTTGTTGTGTCATTAATGGTTAGCGCCCCCCACCCCGCTCTGTACCTTACCAGCTGTGTCTGCTTGGGCAAGTCACTTAACTCTCCTCAGCCTCAGCTTCTCCTTCCATAAAATGGGGATAACAAGATCTACGAACATAAAGTTGTGAAGGTCTGAATGAGGTAATTAATGCATGTGAAGAACTCTGCAGCGTGCCTGACACCTAGAAACTCTCGGTGTATTCGCTGTGATTGCTACTGTGGTGACGATTTTTCTACTCCACTTTGCCCCTCAGACCACTTGAAAAAGGAAACCCCGTTTTAACATACAGTGGATTTTTCCAATCTTTTCAGTCATAAAAGCAGTGTGTGGCCAGCCGGACGCACCCGGCGGAATGCTATCCAGACAGGCAGGCCGTCCCCATGACAGGCAGCTGTGAGTGCCCGCTGCGGGCTTGCTTGTGTTGCTCAGATCCCCACACACCACAGAAAACTGCATCCCAGTGTCGCCGTGAGTGTGGCTGCCACAGACTCGTGCTCTATAGTTCTCTTGCGTCATCTGCATTTCGTTCTCTAGATGATGTTCAGGACACACCTCTGCGACTCTTACAGACTATTTGGTGGGATGTTTTCACAATCAATTCCTAAAACACATCCACAAAACCATTTTTTTTCCTTCTCAGCAAACAGCATCTTTTATATTGTGTTTAATATTGTTCAATACTTTTATATTGTATTCATTTCAGGTAAGGTATGTATGGCTAGTTAAAATTTTTTTCCCTCCCTTTCCTTATGTTTCTGTCCTGCACCAACCCCAGACTAAAACACGGGCTGCCAAGAGACATAGTGCTTAGTTATGAGGCAGTGCAGGTTAAAAAATAAACAGTTTTCCAGGGACACAGAGAGCCTGAATTTAAATCCTGGCTCTGCTGCTGCCACTTCGTGTGACTCTCCAGAAGCGCTACTCTCTGAGCCTCAGTTTCTTCATCTGTAAAAATGAACCAGTCAGTAAGCAGTTGTGGTACAAATACTTCTTGTATGCACATAAAAGCTTTAATGGTCATTAATAGTCACATTTTGTGTCTCTGCTGTCTGCAGGCAACTGTTAATTCAAGAACATTACTACCAGATTCTTTCTGTTACTGTAGCTTTGTATCTTTGGGTTAAGTCCTAGATTTCCATTTGTGGTGTTCTCTCAGTCAGATGAATTTGTGAGCCCCGGGTCCTTCGGTGCCCAGGCCCATCTAGCATAAGTCAGACAGCTTTCTGTATAACCTGGAAGTCAGACTAGATGCTCTCAAAAGAATTTGGCGTGGGCTTACACCTCCCCAGGATGGTATACTCTACATAAGTGATCTCAGAGTCCTTCATGTGAAACCCCCCTGCTCCCCCACCCCTAGCCATGGGACTTTGATTCATGAGTTCCTCTAAGCAGCTTGTGTTATCCTCAGCACTGTGGACATTTTGGGCCAGATCTTTCTTGGTTGTGGGGGCTGTTCTGCATATTGTAGGATGTTCTACCCACTACATGCTGGTAGCCCCCCGGTAGTTCTAGCAAACCCCAAATGTCTAGATATTACCAAATGTCCCTGTTGGGGGGGTGGATTAAAATCACCCGTGTCGAGAGTCACTGGCCTAAGGCAAGTGTCATACCGTCTGTTGAGTTTGTACCTGTTGAGCACAAGGTTCCAAATGCCACATGCTGTCGGTAAACATGATCAGCAAAGACTCACCTGTCTACCTAGTTCCTAGCAGTTAAGGAATGTTCTGTTATTTACCAGATGGTAGAAAGCAAATAGGAGCTACATAGGTCTAAGAGCTCGAAGTACAAAACTAGTCATGACTGCCTAAAATTGGCCACTGGTAATTATGTCCTCTTTGATTTCTTTGCTGAAGATACCCTTTGCCCTGCTACTAAAACTACCACATTCCTACCAACTCTCTTTGTGTCTCTGTGCCTCTCTCTGGCTCCAGCTTTTATTTTCTTTTGTAATAGTGGAGGTGAGTTAAGCACTTTCTTCCTGAAAAATTCAGGCAGGGGGTAAAGAAAATGGTATAAGCCGCAGGATAGGAGTCTACCCCCTTCTAGTCGTTTTGCCCCAGAGAAAGGGAGGTATTAGCAGCCACTGGGTTTGGGCATCCTTCAGCCCTGAAAAGTGGGTGTTTACTAAGTTATCTTGCAGTACCATTCCATGTATTCAAGAGTAGTTTGGCCTTGAAACATACGGGAACAGAATATATTCCAGTGAACATTTCTGAAATATGCTGGGCATTGTACTGAACGCTGGGAATCCATTGGACCAGACAGACCAACCACCACCAGAACTTCCATTCTAGGAGATGTATGCTTCTTGAATGCTTTGGGTTTTTCTAAAGTCTTTTGGTGATCTGAAAGAAAATAGAAAAACAGTTTATAGACCCTCAGTCATTTTCTTCAGTACATTTTGGCTCCCAGGCATCGCGTTTACGGCATGATAGCTGCGGAGCTCTGAGAGTGTTTCTCTTGATGGGGGTTAGAGCTTTGCTAGGGCTGGTCTGTAAAGTTAAAAGCGTCTTATAACATAGCTGCTAATAAATAGCATTGTAACAATCACAGTGTCTTTTTTCTCTGTCCTGCTGATAAAGCTTCGAGGGAAAGCCCTGATAACCAAACAATGGCTATTTTATAAAAAGAACTAGATATTACATAAAGCAGAGGAAAAGACAGTGACATTTAAAATCCCCTCAAGGGGCGCCTGGGTGGCTCAGTGGGTTAAAGCCTCTGCCTTCGGCTCAGGTTCTGATCCCGGTGTCGTGGGATCAAGCCCTGCATCGGGCTCTCTGCTCAATGGGGAGCCTGCTTGCCCCTCTCTCTCTGCCTGCCTCTCTGCCTTCTTGTGATCTCTCTGTCAAATAAATAAATAAAATCTTAAAATCCCCTTAAACAAGCTTTCCCAAGGTGTACAGGTGTTAACATTACATGTGATGATGGAGAAAAGAAAACGAAATCTAGCCTGGCTCCTTCAAAAGCCAGCAGGGATACTACACTGTACCTTCTGACCCACAGCTGGTTTGTCTTCATGGTCCCCAATGTGTGTAGAGTGCAGATGAGAGCTCTGTGCTAACGTGATGCCTCAGAACACCAGAGGAAGTGCCTGGAAATACATCAGTTCTTTTAAAGTTTTGTTTTCTTACTCTCCATTTCAGATATGGTTTTGGAGAGGCAGGGAAGCCGAAATTTGGCATTGAACCTAATGCTGAGCTTATGTATGAAGTGACACTTAAGAGCTTCGAAAAGGTGAGAAAATAACCAACTTCTCTAAATCATGGTAGATTTCTTCTCCGTCCACTTCCCAGAAATGACTATCTTACATTATTATTAGTGGTGTGGATAGATGGTATTTATTCATATGTTGTGCTTTTTGTGACAAAGTTTGTTTCTTGCCTTTGACACTGCTCCCAGAGTCTGGGAGAACTGATACTGCACAGCCAATACACAGCTAAGGAGCTCAGTGTTCTTATTTTGTTCCTACGTGTCAGCCTTTTTTTTTTTTTTTTTTTTTTAACTTTTTTGGGTAGAATCCAAGACTTGTTCCCTTATTTGTTCCTAGACTTGTTCTTTCTGTACTTTTTTTCCTGGGTTGAAGACAAAAAGGTTCACGTTCTGCCAAGCAGCTCTTTGGGGGAGTGGGGTGCAGTTTTCCCGAAGCTGAATGGATTGTACCCTTCTCGGAGTCGTGGAAAGGAAGTTATCCAAAATGCAAGGCATCATGGACCATCAGGCTCTGTGACAAGAGACACAAGAGACAAACCTGCTGACCCTCCAGCCTTGCCTTTTCCTACCTGTCCAAGTCTAAAAATGAGAGAGTTTGTTAGTTGCTTTGGGTTCCAGAAGCAGCAGCCCTCCTGAAGCGTGTTTGTCTCGGGCCTACCTCTGGAGGCTCCGAGCAGCAGTTTCACCAGATACACACAGAGCGAATGCCTGTGCTTAGGCATACCATCACGGCCAGCAAAGTCCCCTCTGCAAATCTGAGGCCCCGCTCTCCCCAGAGAGCTTCTAAGAACTGCATTCTGTAGGCCTGTAGCGCTACCTCGGTGTTCTGTACGTTAAGCTGTGGACTGGAAATGTGACTGTTTATATTCTGTTAGACTTAGTAAGGAAATCATTGCCCTGTGGGGCTGGAACTTTGGGCCAGGAAAGTCAGGGGAGGACTGCTTTGGGATTTTCCCCCAACAGTGACCTTCCTGATCATACCCCTCACACTCCATGTTCCCCCAAACAACCATATTATGCTGTTGTCATGACCATCACATATTGTCCGGGTACCCCTCCTGAAGGCCTGCCAGCTCAGCTCCGATCCTCCAAAGCTGCCTCCATAGCACGATGGTTTTTATTATTAAAGAGAGAGAAAATAATCTTTAGCATATGGTTATTTCGACCTTGGCTTTCCCATTTCTATTTTAATCAAGTAAGCCGCCACAGCCCCCACCCATCCACAGCCCAGAGGACACTTCTTTACCGCGGTGCATTCTCACTGTTGTGTGCTATAAGGAGCCCCCACGCGCTCCCTGCTCCGAGAACGTGGCTCCAGGATATTTGAAACTGTGTATATTTGAAACCATGTGAAAGCGTGATGTTGTTGGAAGCAACATTTTAATTCTCTACCTCATAGTATTAATAACACACTTATACCCCATAGAAGCCAAACTCCATATAAAAAATGCTGAGGGCCCTTATTACCACATTTTAAATTAATAGAACTAAATTGTCAGAAGCAACACAGGGTTGCCAGAAAGACTGGTAACTCTCATTATTCACTTGGTGGGATGGGTGGCAGCAGGATACATCACTAATTGTTTCTTGAATAGAGAGAATTGTACGGTTACCCACTCAAGTTTCATAATTCCTGTAGTAGTAGCACTGACCCAGCCACTGTCGTTTCCCCTAAAGGATCCCAGATTGTTCTGGGACTCTTGCCACTCCCTTTAAATCCAGCTATTCATACTGAAAGTGCACTTGGCTCTGGATTCCTATCTCTAATGGTGGAGAGTGATAATACACATGATACGAAATAGCAAATGGTCACGAAATCCCTGGAAATATTTCTACATCTATGTTTTGCTTGAAGTCCCCCAGATATCCATCTGCAAGTTGACACAATTTAGAAGCTTTAGCTGTTCCAGTGGAGAGACAATGACCTGGCCTGGCATTTAAAATATTGTTTGTGAATATACGCCTGTGACTTGACTACAGTAGTGTTCCCATTTTAGAGTTTGAAACAGAGGCTTGAGAGAAACAACTTGCTGAAATTGTAATGGCAGTTTGCTGGGGAAGTCTGTGGGAGGGCGATGAGGGACGTTGGGTTTTGTTGTGTGTCCTCACCTCATAACTCCAAAGATGCGCTCTTTAACAGCACACAATGGCTTAGGTTCCTTACTGTGCTTTTGCCTGCTCTTCCTTCTTGGGCACCATGGGCCAGACTGCAGCTTGGTCATTGTGGAAGGTGAGTTCTAGCCTAGCAGTGAGTGGGCAGTGGCACCCAGTTTTAAGAGCCAGTGCATTTTGAGGTGTGGGTATCCTAGAAGAAGCTGCTGTGTGTTCTTACAGCCATTAGCTGATGCTCTTTCCTTCTCTGTTCATCTAACCGTTGTTACAAATTTACACAACAGGCCAAAGAATCCTGGGAGATGGACACCAAAGAAAAATTGGAGCAGGCTGCCATTGTCAAAGAGAAGGGAACTGTGTATTTCAAGGTGTGTGAGTCCTTGTACAGTCTTTTCCATCACAAAGAATTTGTTCAGGTTGTCAGTGAGTTGTACTGACATCCCCTACTCTGAATTCTAACAGCACCCTTTTGGGTAAGAGTAAGTCTGAATTTTTACAAGTCTGTCATTTTCAGCATTAGAAATGGTGAGAAGGAATGGATTAACGTGACAAAAAGAATACAGAGGTTTCTTTTACACATTCTACTCCAGATTGTAACCATTCATAAAGGCAGGCCAGTTCTGGCTTGCCCACCCTCCACTGTATCTCGCAAGACCTAAGGCATCTTTTTGGTACATAGTTGGCACTCAGCAAGTGTAGAATTAATGAATCGGATAATTGTTAGCAAGTGAGAATTCGTGGAGGTAAGTTTCACATCATCTTCCTTTCCGCTGTCTCGGTCGAGCCACGGAGGCACATGACAAAAGGAAAGAACTCGCACAGATTCCAGAAGAAACCAAAAGGAAGAGAATATTCAGTTCCTCTAGTGGCCAACATGATCCCTGCCACATTTGGTTTTGTGAGGAATCTTGAGAAACTCCTGAATGACATTCGTTACTGATTGCTTCTTGAAAGCCCTTTCTAGTTATATCTAGGAATGAATGTGTTACTTCCTCACTTAGATCTTAAACCCCCCGAGATAAGAGAAAAAGAAATAGCAGTTCTCATCAGAATGTTCTGCCCATTGCCATTGCTTCCCCACCCCCAACCAAGTACCTTCTCCATGCCCAGCAGAAAGGGTTTAGAGAGGAAGAGAGTGAAAGAATGGAGTTTTGTCAAGGTTTTTTTTTTCTTCTTGTTTATGGAGCATCTGCTCTGAGACTTGCTTTTGCACGGACAGCCTTGTCTGGGGCAGGGGGTAAGCAGTGCTGCCTCCTGTGAGACAGCTAGAGAATGATGTAAGACTATATAACCAAGGCAGAATTCACACAGAAGGGCCAACACGTGCCGTGGTTGTTTTTCAGACTGTGGAAACAGACCCATTATTGGGCCATGATACCAATTTAGTGGAAGTGTATTGCATTATGTAGTAAAGATAAATTTTGTTTCATAAAATTTGTTCAGTTGTGTGTGAGTGGGCACTGGATCATAATTGAAAACGTATTTCTTACTGTGGGTTATAGCTAAACACATTTGAAATCTGTTGGAATAGTTAATATATGATTATTTATATTTATCTATAGCTATTATATATACTAAGGTAATGTGTATGGATCACCGGAAAGCTTGGGGGAATAGTGTAATAAGCTCCAAATTGGGAAAACCGGGCTTTATGGCTCCAAGTGGTTTAAAGATATTTAACATTGAAAGAGGTTACTTTTGTGTGTGAAAGGTGATAGAGTTACGGGCACCTGTATGGCTCAGTGGATTGGGCATCCAACTCTTTTTTTTTTTTTTTTTTAAGATTTTATTTATTAGTTTGACAGAGAGAGACAGTGAGAGAGGGAACACAAGCAGGGGGAGTGCAAGAAAGAGAAGCAGGCTTCCCGCTGAGCAGAGAGCCTTATGCGGGGCTTGATCCCAGGATCCCAGGGTCATGACCTGAGCCAAAGGCAGATGCTTAACAACTGAGCCACACAGGTGCCCTGGGCATCCAACTTTTGATTTCAGCTCAGACAGTGATCTCAAGGTCATGGGCTCGAGCTCTGCATCGGGCTCCACACTCATCGGGAAGTCTGCTTATCCCTCTCCTTCTACTACTCTCCCTGCTTTCTCCCTTTCTCTCTCAAATAAATAAATAAAATCTTAAAAAAAGTGATGACGGGACACATGGGTGGCTCAGTCAGTTAAGCGTCTGCCTTTGGCTCAGGTCATGATCCCAGGGTCCTGGAATTGACCCCTGCATGGGGCTCCTTGCTCAGCAGGGAACCTGCTCCTCTCTCTGCCTGCTTGTGCCCTCTCTCTCTCAATAAATAAATAAGTAAAATCTTTTTTTAAAAGTGATGGGGTTAGATTAAATGATCCCCAAGTCTTTTTTCAGCTCTAAAGTTCTGTGATATTCAAAACTCTTGAAAAGTAATTTTGATTTTTTCTAATTGAACTATATTGGCTACTTCTAAGCTATTCAAGTAAGCTTCCACATGAGTTATGTGTAGACTCAAATACACAATATGCTAGAATGAAATATTTTTTTGTAAAATCCCTTAGAACCATAGGTCCCAAATGGTGTTTCCTATAAACCTGGAGTCTATAAAAGTCCTTACTGTATTTTTACTTCCCAAACTTCTAAGTAGAATATTAATAGTTTGGGGATGGGGGGGAGTTGGGGTTTTGGCATCTGACTAGAATTATATCAACTCTGTGTAGTAAAACAGCTCAGCTATTCAGAAGCTCTAATTGGTTGCTGATGACTCAGAACTTTAGGGAACAGTATTGGTAATGAAGTAATGTGGCAAAGCCATGTGTTGTATTGCTGTGTGCTGAACACAGAGATGGCCAGAATTACTGATCAGTGGCAGAAAGCAGGGTTTCTGTGTCCGTACGGTTACTTAACTTTGTCACTTCTGAGCATCACAATTGCAGTAGTGATTTGTGTATTTCATAATATTAAGAACCTTCTAAAAATTACTGATCTTTGGATAAAATCTGGATCAGCAGTCACACATATGGAACATATTATTTTTGACATGCAGTTTGATAGACAAAATCTGTCAAAACATTAGTCTATTGGGGGAAAATTAATGTAAGGTTGAAAACCACTGACCTAAGACTTTTCTCCCAGAATGTCTCTGAACATTTTGTACTACTAGAGACTTCCCTTGAGGCACCTTCATAATTATAGGTAAAAGATCCCAGCAGTGGTCCTAGTTTTAGATGTAAGACTTAAAAATGGTTGGTAGATAGTTTCCTGTATACATTCCCTTTTAAAATTTCAGGGCAGGTTTCAATCTGCCACTGTGCCCTCCTGGGCTTCGTATTTCCGAGTGTTTGACTTGGCACGTTGAACACACGCACAGAGTCCAGATGTGTGGGTGAGAGCAGAGATGGGGCGAAGTAAAAAATCTACACTTCATGCCATCTAGTACATTACAGCTCCGTTTTCATCGACCTGTGAATTTGGTTTACACATAATTAGGTAGATTTCTCCCCTTAGTAAAGAGCTGAATTGCACTCAGTTTTAAAATGGGAGTCATTTTGCTGTTTAGATTGTCAGCTCCTCATATCAACCTCTGAAGGCTAAAGAGAAGAAAGGCAGAAGACTCTCTTCATTTAACTCTGAAAATAATTAACAGAGAACAACATGCTATTGTGCCAGGCTTTGTGCAAGCCAATTAAGCAGACCTGATTTTTGCCCTCAGAGCTGATAGTGCCCTGCAGGACAGGAGCATTAACTATCAGACTTGACTAGTGTTTCTCTTTTCTGACTTGGAGACAGAGTGGTAAGAAGGCTGAGGACACTGCAGTGATACGGGACTCTCACGCCCCCTTGTGCTCCTTGCGAAAAAAGCATTTCTCGAGCAAGTTAGTTAAGGATCCTGGTTCAACCACCAAACCCTTTTCAGACAAACCAGGCTTTGCTGTGTTTTGACTTTGCTGAACCAAGAAACCAATGCTGTAATTTAGGAACAAGTCATCCATAACTCTAGAATTTCTGGTTTTTAAAAAAACTCCTAAGGAAGTGTCCGCCCTGCCTTCTTTCTTCTCCCTTTATTCATTAAGCACAGCATTTCTCAGCCGTGGCACTACTGACATTTGGGGCTGTGTAGCTCTGTGATGCTGAGAGGCTGTCCTGTGCTTTACAGGATGTGTAGCAGCAGCCCTGGCTTCTGCCCACTAGATGCCAGTAGCACGCACACTCCTTGCACACATTCCTTGCAGTTGTGACAAAATATTGCCAGATGCCCCCCCAGGGAGCAGAATCACCCCCACGCTGAAAACTCTTGTTTTAGTACATTAGAAGCAGAAATACCACAAAACGAGATTCTTGTTCGTTGGAAGTTGAGCTCTAAGTACAGTCAGGAGACAGATGAAAGAGCTTTCAAGAAATTAAAATGCTGTATAAATGTAAAGGAACTGTTACAAAGTCTGTTAGGTTTTTTGAGTTTTGGCTTTTTGGTTTGTTTGCTTGTTTTTTGCAACCATAGCCCTCTACCATTCTGATTATTTAGAACCTACCATTATTATTATTATTATTATTATTATTATTATTTTTAATTTATCTGAAAGAGAGAACAGGAAAGTGCTCAAGCGAGGGGATGGGCAGAAGGAGAAGCAGGCTCCTGCCTGAGCAAGGAGCCCAATGTGGAGCTCAATCCCAGGACCCTGGGTCACAGGCTGAGCAAAGGCAGGTGCTTAACCGACTGAGCCACCCAGGTACCCCAGAACCTACCATTATTATAAGATCTGAGTCATTGTCCTCCCTGGCTTTTTTCTTTCTCTATGATAATACATTAGGAGATAAAAAGAAAAGGTAACAGGTACATTTGAGGAGGACAAGAAAGAAGCAACTGGCAGAACAGAGAAAATACCTGTCCTCCTTACTAATCTAAATAAAATGATACCTTTCATTTCTATGCACTTCTCCATTTTTGCTCCCCATGATAGAGAAAGTTTTGATTGCATAGTTCTATCTTTGACCTTACTATTTCTTCAGATCTTTACTAGGGCTTCTTTGTGCTAAGTATCTTTGGATATTCCAAAGGGATAAGACATGATTCCTATCCTCAGTTGCTCCCCATCCAGCAAGAGAAAAGACAGAGAAAGAAAGAAATGACAAACCCTGAAACTCAGGAGGACTTTCTTCTCTGTAGTGCCTCAAAAAGTAGTGGACCTCAGGCTCTGATAAAATGTAAGTGTTGTCTTTATTACCTTGGGCTGCCATAACAATATCTTCTAGACTGGGTGATATAAAGAACAGGAGTTTACTTACATTTCTGGAGACTGGAAGTCGAAGATCAAGGTGCCAGCAGGGTTGGTGTCTTGTGAGCGTGCTCTCTTTGGGTTCCAGATGGCTGCCTGCTTGCTGTGTCCTGAATGAACTCTCCTAGGTGCTAGCGGCAGGGGAGAAAGCGAGGAAGGAAGTTCTGTGGTGTCTCTTGCAACGGGATTAAGTACATCATGAGGGCCCCCATCCTCGATCCCACTGAAACCTGATTACTTGCCAAAGGCCCCATCTCCAGATACCATCATATTAGAGATAGGCCTTCACCCTGTGAATCAGGGGCACAGGAGACACACAGTTCAGTCCATAGCATGCATAATATAATTTTCTCAAAAATTTCAGCATTTGTTATAAAAGGGCCTGGATTTCATTTTCTTATAAATAACCGTATCACAAATGTCTGAGGCCGAGAGGATAATAAACTTTGATTTTAGTACGCGTTCCTTCAAAACTCTTCAGAATTTTTTCGCACTGCCCTTCTATCGCAGAACCTGTGGGTGCTATAAGTCTTCTGTTCCCTAAACAGGTCACCTGTGAAGTGGGATGTTCAGTGGGGCATGTAGCCTTCCTTTATTTCGGACTTAGACCTTCCACTTGGAACTGGTCTGCCCCATCCTCATCACCAAAAATCAGCATCAGGGCTTCTTTCTACGAGTGGAGCTCGTTTCTTGTACCAGACACTTGAAGTCTTTTGTAACTGGAACATTCTCGTAGATTTGCTCCGGGTTTCTCTCTTCTTAGTCTTTGGGTGACCTTTGGCGTATGGGGAAAAACCTCTACATTGAGGTATATACACTGCTTTGACTGTGGTAAGTCCTAGCAACATGATCTTAACACTGCTCATGGGTCAGACTTCAGGGATCTGGCGACAATTCTGCCACCTGGTAGGATGTGTCATCTGCTTTCAGGCTTATAGTCAAATCCTTCAGAGGAGATTCCTCACCTGTACTCCCCTTTTATTTGTGTATTTACCAGCTGTCACTTCTTTCATCCTAAAATGGCAATAAACACATTGTCCTGGCCCCATAATTTCTTGCATGGAGCATATATATAATTAATTCACACAAATTAACTACACAGTTGTTATTCATAATTGTTAATTTTCTACCAATCAGGTAAGAGCAAAAATACGGTAGGAGATTTTTCTCATGAGTTCGCCGGCTGACATCTATGTGATTTGTGTCTTAGTTATTTATGTTGTATGCTGTTCAACTATGTGTATTTCCATTGTCTGTAGATCAGAGGTCAGCAGACTACATCGTTTTAGGAAGTAACATTCTACTAGGACACAGCCACATACACTTACAAGCAACCCTTGAGCAACATGGCTTTGAACTACACCAGTCCAATTATATACGGACTTTTTTCGATAAATGCAGTACAGTATCATAAATGTATTTTCTTTTATGGTTTTCTGAATAACATTTTGTTTTAATATTTATTGTAAGAATACCATATATAATACAAATAACAGGTAAAATGTGTTGCTCAGTTGTCTGTTATCAATAAAACTTCCAGTCAACAGTAGACTATGAGTAAAGTTTGGGGGAAGTCACAATTATATAAACACTCATCATCAGGGAAATGCAAATGAAAACCACAATCAGATATCACCTCACACCTATTAGAATGGCTAAAATCAACAACACAAGAAGCAACAACTATTGGCAAGGATGCGGAGAAAGGGGAACCTCCTTGTACTGTTAGTGGGAATGCAAACTGGTACAGCCACTGTGGAAAACAGTTTGGAGGTTCCTGGAAAGTTAAAAGTAGAACTGTCCTGTGATCCAGTAATCACACTAGTAGGTGTTTACCCACACAAAAACAGTAATTCAAAGGGATACAGGCACCCCTATGTGTATTGCAGCATTATTTATAATAGCCAAGATATGGACCCAAGTGTCTATCAGTACATGATAGATAAGATACAGAGTAAATATATAGTAGAATATTATTCAGCCATAAAAAGAATGAAATCTTGCCATTTGCAATGACACGGATGCAGATAGAGAATATGATGCTAAGTGAAATAAGTCAGAGAAAGACAAAACACCGGATGATTTCACTCATGTGGAATTTAAGAAACAAAGCACATGAGAAAAGGGCAGGGGTGTGAAGACCAACCAAGAAACAGACTTAACTACAGAGCACAAACTGACCGTTACTAGAGGGGAGCTAGGTGAGGGGGCGGGTGAAACAGGTGAGGGGAATGGAAGAGTACCCTTGTCATGATAAAAAAATGTAATAAAATGATAAGTAATTAAATCATTTAAAATAAGTTCTACACAGATTTTCAACTACACGGGGAGTCACAGCCCAAAGCCCTGTGTTCAGGGATCAAACATATTTACATATTGTCTGTGACTACTTTTGCACTACTGTTGACAGAGTTGCAACAGAGACTGTTTGGCCTGCAAAGCCTAAAATATTTATTATCCCCTTTACAGAAAAAGTTTGGCAACTCCTGGTTTAGATAACTAAGGTTTTCTGTATTTGTGACTGGCACTTACCAGCACGTAGTCTCTACTGTGGAGTGCTGATCATCAGGAGAAAAGGGAAAGGTAACTTCCCCTTCAAGTAAACTAGTGATAGAGTCTAAAACTACTCACCAGCCTTATGAAAGTGTGATAAGCACTAGCACCAAAGAATGTCACCCAAAGCCTTGACGCCCTCCTGCTGGAAGAACTGTCCCCTCGGAAAAGGATGAGATGGTACTTGCTGGAGAACAAACAGCATTGTAGAGTGCACTGTCCTCAACCAGCTCAGAGGCCACTGGCACTGCAGAGAGAATGGGAAAGGGGGCCTGCATGGCCGTCTCCTAAGAGCAGAAAGAACGGATCAAATATCATGGTTAGTATGAGGGGATTGTTTCATTTGGAGGATTTGGTTGTCTCGGGGAGGCCTGAGCTTACAGTTCTTGGGTATCCCCTCCAGAGTCTTTACAAGAAATAATCCCTAGCTTTTTTTCTCCTAGGGAGGCAAGTACATGCAGGCAGTGATTCAATATGGGAAGATCGTGTCCTGGCTAGAGATGGAATATGGCTTATCAGAAAAGGAGTCTAAAGCTTCTGAGTCATTTCTGCTTGCTGCCTTCCTGAACCTGGCCATGTGCTACCTGAAGCTTCGAGAATACACCAAAGCTGTGGAATGCTGTGATAAGGTAACGAGTGATGTGCATGTAGATATTCCAGATCTTTTTCTCCATCTTCATACTTGGTCATCTTTTACTTTTTCTAAGCCAAGGGGTGGAGGGCTTTTCATTTTGCTTTCTTTTTTTTTTTTTTTTTTTTTAAAGATTTTATTTATTTGACAGAGAGAGATCACAAGTAGACAGAGAGGCAGGCAGAGAGAGAGAGAGAGAGAGAGAGGGAAGCAGGCTCCCCGCTGAGCAGAGAGCCCGATGCGGGCCTCGATCCCAGGACCCTGAGATCATGACCTGAGCCAAAGGCAGCGGCTCAACCCACTGAGCCACCCAGGCGCCCTCATTTTGCTTTCTTATATACACTTGTTTACTTGGGATTATTTGTTTCTCATTATGAATTGGGAAACTCAGATTGCGATTGCATTCAGATTTTTCTTTTTAAGATTTATTTCTTTTAGAGGGAAAGAGTGTGCACACGCACGCAAGAGAGTGGGGGAGGGGAGAGGCAGAGGGAGAATCTCCAGCGGACTCCCCATTGAGCAAGGAGCCTGACACGGGCTCCATCCCACAACCCTGAGATCATGGCCTGAGCCAAAATCAACAATCAGATGCTTAACTGACTGAGCCACCCAGACACCACACAGTGAGGCTTTTCTGATGCATAGACTATAATATGTTATGAGTAGTTTTGTTAAAATTGGGGTGCCTGGGTGGCTCAGGGAGTTAAGCATCCAACTCTTGCTCTCGGCTCTGGTCATGATCTCAGGGTCCTAATTTCAAGCCCCACATTGGGCTCCACACTGGGCATGAAGCCTACTTTAGAAGAAAAAAAAAAAAAGTTAAAATTCTTACAATCTATGACTTTTCTTAAATCTGTGGTATTTGATATTGGATATAAGAACTCCTCAGGTTCAATGTAATAAGAACAGACTTAACTTAAGCATTTCAAGACTTAACATATGATAGACTTGGAGCTGCTTCCATAGAGGATGTACACAGGCCACTTCCATATACTTCTGGGATTGTTTCTACAGGCTCAATTTCCAGGTATGGAAATACAGAGCCAAAACCTGGGATTATTGAATATTATCCATGTGTTTTTTTCTCATTATTATTGGCAACAAAAAAAATTCTTGTTTTCGTTTTTATTTTTGGTTACTAATGAAATCATACATCTTTTCATTATTAGTCATTTGCATTTCTTCTGTGAATTGCATGTTCATATGCTTCAACTAGATTATTTGTCTGATTTATATTGATTGAGGCAGTCTGTACATTATTACTGTTAACCCTTTGCCTGCCAGTAGGAACCTTGTTCTCCTCGCTTGTAAGTATAGTGTTAATATTTTAATATCTGTCAGATCTTTTACTTTCTAACTAGATAGTTCTCCCCCACCCTAAGATGATAAAAATAATGCTGTTAAGTACTTGCAAAACCTACTCTAACTAGGTGTGCTTTTTAAAAAACTGATTAAAAAAATAACTATTATATTTTGATGGGGGAGATTGCATGTAAGTGTATTTGGCCTAGAATCTTTCGTGTTTTGATATGAGGTAAAAATTTAATTCTTATTTTCCATGTTTATAGCCAGTCTCAGCTCCATTTATTGCCAAGTTAATCCTTTCCCTACTGATTTACATTCCCACCTTTGTCCCTCTTAAATCTTTTAATATACTTACACAGGAATCTGTTTCTGAATGCTTCGTTCTGTTCCATGGAACTGTTTGCACATAGACTAGCAATCAAACTTTTAATTTCAGTGGTTTCATAATGGTTTTTTTCCCCTTGTGGTAGGTCAGTCCCCTCCTATTTTTTTTTCCCCAAAATTTTCTCTGCCATTTTGGGCATTTACTTCTTCCACTGAATTTTAAAATGAACTTCTACAGAGGCCCCTCCCAAGTCCCCTTGGGATCATTATAGAAATTGCATTAAATACAGAAGTCCATTTGGGTGTATAGTTAGTTGTATTTTGATCAACATTATTTAGTTACCTTGAGTCTTATCTCTTTAATACACTTTTTTTAGTCCCCTTGGCCAGAAAGCTTTGGTAAGTCATTTAAATACTGAACTTCTTTGAAATGTCCACAAATTATATTCATGCTTTCTGAAATGTAGACCATCTGTCCCTAGGCCCTTGGACTAGACAGTGCCAATGAGAAGGGCTTGTACAGGAGGGGGGAAGCCCAGCTGCTCATGAACGAGTTTGAGTCAGCCAAGGGTGACTTCGAAAAAGTGCTGGAAGTTAATCCCCAGAATAAGGCCGCACGACTACAGATCTCCATGTGCCAGAAAAAGGCTAAGGAGCACAATGAGCGGGACCGCAGGATATACGCCAACATGTTCAAGAAGTTTGCAGAGCAGGATGCGAAGGTATGTATAGACAGAACCCCCTTGCCTTCGGGTATGTCAAAAACTGACCTTGCCCCTTTGATTTTTGTGTCAAGAAGGTTAAGCATAGGGTACACAGGCAGGTAGACAACCCGAGAGGCACAAGAGTGGACAGAATGATTTCTGACCCGATCTGAGGCTGGTTTGGATCCAGAAGTAGAACAGGCTATTCTGCTCACCAGACATACACAGTTGTGAGGCACTGACATGTCCATGGAAGAGAGGAGAAAAGGAAGTTCCTTGGAGATGTACTAAAGTTTGCTTAAAAAGCAAACACATCAAGTATTTTTTCGGATAATGCTTCTTTGTTGAGACTTCCCATATTCCCAGGAAATTGGCCACCATGGGGAAGCCCCACCATCATACCCTTTACATTGTCAGCGCCCTCTCCAGCCAAGTTGTATTCTGGTCCTGAGCTCATCCTCCCCTCCCCTGCCCTCTAGTCACGGCACTCGCTCCTCCCTCCACCAAGCCAGGCATGTTCACCAAAGAAAAGTGAAAGCTACCCCCTCGTAACTGCTGGCAGCACTGCCCTGACTTAGCCACCCAGGCAGGCCTGGCGCAGTATGCGCCATGCTCTCCTGCTGTCTGAGGCCAGGCCAGCAGTCAGCAGGAGCCGGGAATTATTTGAATGTTTCAGTTCTTTTGATTTCTTATTTCTTCCTCAGGAAGAGGCCAGTAAAGCCATGGGCAAGAAGACCTTAGAAGGGGTCACCAATGAAAAGGAAACAGAAAGTCAAGTGATGGAAGAAAAAGCTGGAGGCCACGTATGACCCCACGCAAAGGAGGGAAGAGCCCTAATGAACTTGGCCCCCTCCTCCATGGGCTTTCACCCAACTCAGGACTAAGCAGTGTTTAATGTAAAGTTTGTTAGAGTCTGTGTGAGTCTGGAAGCAAATGGCAAAACCAGTAGCTTCCCAGAAAACAGCCACCCTGCTGCTGCCCAGTGCTCTCCTTGAGGGGGTGGCATGGGACCACTCCAGGTGGAACAAAATGGAAATGACTTGGTGTGGCGAGATTGAGCCAGCAGCTAAGTCCAGCTCATTTCAGTTTCTGTCAACTTTCAATATCTAATTCAGGGTCCCTTGAGATAATCCTAACAATTTGAGGCTATCTGTTCCATCTGATTGAACTTTAATAGCACTGCAGAAACCTAAAAATAAATGTTTCATGACTTTCTCCTTTCCTACCGTTGGGTGGGGGAGAGGAGGAGGAGGTTTTGTTTTTTAATTGACTGAAGTGCTAGCATTTTTATCCAATAGAACCCATGGGGAGAGGGGTCTGGAATTCCCTCAGGTCCTCGGCAGCACCAGACTCAAAAGCCAGAATCTCAGCAGTCACTTGCTTGCTGACTTAGCCGAACTCCCCCCTCACTAAGCCAGCCTGCTTGGGAGAGTGGGACTCTCTGCACCCAGCCTGGCCCTGGAGGAGGGAGTCTGTCCTTCCCAAAACATTCTTCAGCAATGATAATGAGCAGAGGGAGTTTCTAGATTAGCTTCCCCTGCAGTCGATTAAGTTCTGAGATGCCAGAATTGTGCTTTTTCCCCTCCTCTGTCCCTTGTAGGATGTAATGTTGAGTACAGTACTGCCAGCCAGCATTGCTGCTGCTCCGTTTCCTATTACCATTCTAACCCTTGCTATTAAGATTTGAAGATCTGTTCTTAAAATATCTCTGACCTGGGGTGGATTCATTTACATATCCATTTAGGATCCACGCAGCTTTTTAATTTTTTTTTTTTTTGTCTTTAAAAATTACCGGCTCATAAACATGTATACTGGTTTATGAAACTTTACTTACACTCCTCTATCATGCAAAAAAAAATTTTTTTTTACTTTTTACTACTAAGTAGCTTGATTTTTTAAAAACAGTATCTGTGGAGTTGAAAAAAGAAGGTGGTATTCTTGTACATTAAGGGTTCTCCTCACAGGTTTGGCACGCAGTAGCTTTCTTTCCCTGCCGATGGCTTCTTTGTTCTGGTGTGAGTTGTGAAAAAGAATTGAAAACCGCTTCCCATGCAGACACATCTCACCTAAAAGCTCCAGTCCCACAGCATGGAATCAGGGCAAGTCTTAAAATACATACACATAGTGGAGTCTTGGTCCTCACGGGTAAGCGAGACTGAGCGTGGCTTTCTCTCCCTGCGGCCTGAGAAGCACTTGTAGGCCCACATTTGCAACCGAAGGAAACAGTAGCTCCAACCTGGAACATCTCACTTGGTAAAATCCTAAAGAACACTGGCAATTACTAGTTTTTACTTTAATGGTGGTTTTAGCAAAACACTTCACCTGTTAGGTTAGGACCCACATCGAAATCTAAAAATAAAATCCTTTCCATTTATACCAGTTTTCTTCTCCATAGAACAAATGAAAATTGAATTGTTTCTCCTTTGACAACTAGAATCCTTTTAATTTTTCATTCTTGTCTTTTTTCATAAGATTTCTTTAAAAAGCCCCAGTCTCACCAAGTAAACATGACAAGCAGAAGTCAATTTTGCTTTGTTTGCTTGACTCCTTAGTATTTGTAGCTCTGTTGACTAAAGCAGGACTCCAGTGAGGCCAATACTGAGATTTGATCCTAAAAAGGCCAGTTAGCTTTTTGCAGGTAACAACCCAAAAATGATTCCAAATCTTAGATTATCCCAGCCAGTTGACTCCTGGGTGTGTATTATGGGTCACTTCGTGGCAGGGGAGAGCTGGGGTGTGCGGGTGGTTCTGAGCAAAGGTTGGTGAGGTGCCCATCACCACTCAAAAAAAAGAAACTTCGTATATTCTTGTTATCAAATTCAGTAATCTCAATTTGTCTGGAAACCAGCAGATGTCTTTGAACCATCTTTCAGACTGCATTTGGAGCGCTGAGGCAGCATATGATGAATTAAAAACTTGTTTAAAAAAAATCATTCAGATGCACTTTTTTGTGTTCCTCAAACAACCAAATGTGATTTCCCATTATTCTTGGGTTTTGTTTAAATAGTCCTCAGGCAAATTTGTTTTGGTTGGAAAACTAGTGTGGGCCAAGCTGAAGAAATGCGACCTCAGAAAATTGGCTGGAGACAGTGTGGTCCTCCTCGCTCTGAGGCAGACCTGGAACTCAGCATCGGGCTAAAGGAGTGATGCATCTTTGTTCAAATGAACCCAACCACCAGAAAAACAAGAGGAATTTGTTTTCTCGTCTGCTGGTAGATTATTCCACCACGTTAACTGATTGTGTAAGGCAGGTTCAGTTTGGGAAACGAAGAGGCTTCATCGTGCCCTATGTAAAACATGAACACGTGGCAGGGATATTCTGGGTGCAGCATGTGTTTCCTCTTCCTTAAGTGGCATATTTCATCAGATACTCATAGTTACATACCCTGAAGTCCTAAGGAGAGCCCACCTAGACTGCAAACGAAAGGCGACACAGCTGTGGGCTGGTAGTGAGCCTGCCTCTAGTGGTTCTTACCGCTGGCACCTGCGCAGGGCCCTGGTGGGCTCCGGCCGCTACCTTTGAGTCTCTCAGAATTCCTTCCTTCATCTCCAGGTTGAATTCGACTCCTACCCCTCTGCTGCTAAGTTACCTGGGAATGAAATAATTCCCTTTATTTGCATGTGTTTGCTAAGCAAATAGCGATCATAGTAGGGTTATTTAGGATAGCCAGAGAAAGTTTCCCAGCTGTAAGTTTGTGACCTGGGTGATTCAAGGCAGCCTGTGTCCATTCCAGACCAGGAGGAGTATCAGTGAAGACCTTTGTCCACACTTGCTCAGCCTTCTTAAGCACAGTGCACTGGGATGTATTCTCTCAGACTGCAACGCTGGGGGACCCGCCAACATTTGTGACAAAATACATTGAATTTGAGCTGTTTAGTCAAAATCCCAAAGCTCCAAATTCCCTGACCTAGCTGTATATTATTTCCATCAATTGGCCGCTTATGTGTTTGAATAGCAATGACTGGCAAAATTGTACATAAAGGGACATTCTTTCATGGCTTGAGAAAGTTTTCAGGGACCGTCATTCAGCGCTTTCTTACATATTTTTCTCCTACTTGGCTGACATTCGGAGTGGGGGGTAGGGACAAATACTAAGAAAGTAATTTTCAATAATTTCAATTCAATAATTCAATAATTTCATCACTGCTCTTTGCATAATTTATCTCAATCGATAACTGCACATCAGGTACACGTGTGACCTTAGCAATACATTGCAGAAAAGGGACACTGCAGAGAGTAACTCCCAGGAGGACCTTTGTTAGCATCCCTTTGGGGCTAACCACTACCTACAGATGGGACAACTGGAGCATAGTACCCTATACAGGGATTCCTCAAGGCTCTTGGAGAACCAAGTGGGGGAGGGCCCAGAATGATGAAGCGGCCACCCACAGTCATCCAGGTCAACTGATGGGCTCTCAGAATTCCAAAGTAAGTCTTTTTCTAGTCTGCGGGATGTCCTGACCACTGGAATGAGCTGTTGGTAGTTCTTTAAAATCCTCAAGCATTTGGTAAACCTGAAATGGCAGCAGAGCCATAGGCCTCATAATTAAACTTTGGAGTGAAAATAGGGGAAATGCACTAGTATGTAAAGGATAGGTATGTTTTGCTTTTTAAAGAAGCTCTGGCAAAGCTGGTGGAAGGGCATTCAAGAACTTTCCGTGCCATCTTTGCAGTTCTTTTATAAATCTAAGTATATGGATAAAATACTCTACCCAGCTCCAGAAACTCTGCAGTAATTTAAGGAAATAACTTAAGATGTATGCAAAGATTTAGTCCCAAGATAGTAATAGGAAGTAAATATACATAAAAGGGGATTGGTTAAGTATAATGAAGCATTACATCAGTGGTGTATTCTACAGTTAGTAAAATGATACTTTACAAATATTTTCAGTGATACAGTATAGGAGTGCTGACAATACTGACTTCATCTTTGGCCCTCCCTCATGTTCACCTTTGCTCAGAAACCTCTCTTGGGGCTGTGTGTTCTGGGTCTCGGAGGTTCATACATCCCTTAGAAATGCCCATCAAAGGTGATGGGTGTGGGGGGGGGGGCTTCTTTTGGCCTCCCGTGAATCTGTTGGAGATCGTTATCTGTTCCTTTCTGATGCACAGGTGGTGCCACAAGATCTGATCAAAAGTTAGCTGTAGTTAGGTCCATGTACACCCTTTGAGGTGCATGTGAACCCCCTGGTCTCGCTACAGTGACCTTCAGCTTGTCCCCCTACCCTAAAATCTGTGGGGTAAGGTCTGGATCTTGCAGAGAACAACTATACAGCCACCACGGAACATCCTTCCTCCAACCCACCACTGTAGTAAGTTACCCTGAATAAAACTCTGTGTAAACCATTTTAAAAAAAGGAAAATACTCTGGGTTGAGAGAAGGAATTTTGGTGTTTAGGTTCTTTTTCAGATCTTCTACTCTGGGTATTAGAACACAACCCACCACCTTGGAGTCTGACTGAAGCAAAGAAAATGCAAAGGTTTTCCTTTCGACTCTGCTCATTATGAGCAGACACTTAAATATTCCTACTTGGAGGACCTGCACCTTTATCTCCTTAAAGCTTTTGACCAAGGAGATAAGGTGGGAAGAACAATGAGCCAATGATTGGTTTGGGGGGATGTCATGTCCAATTCTAGCTGCTCTGCTAACTTATCTGATATCTGCTCACAGCCATCTTTTCCCACTGAAAATTCCTGATCTCTTCAGTCTAAAAATTTAAGCCTACATGTATACTCTCACCCTCTACAGACACCAAAGTCTGACATAGCCTGGACATACAGTTAATACTCATGTGACCACCACTGAGGGATCCAGGAACTCACTTATTCCTTGACTCCTCACTGTCTCAGTACCTAGTACACCATCACCAATCTAGTACACAGTAGATGCTCAATAAATTGGTTTCCTGTCCTTTCTCATACAGCAGTCCCACACCTCGATCTCACACCTTTATTCCTTTACTTGTCTTGATAATGTGGAAGCCAGAACCATGTGGTTTTCTAGCAATTCCTACAACCTGATTTTGGTGTTAAAATCCTTGAGATGGTGAACCAGCAGCAACTTGAGTAGAGGGGGTGGGGCATAACTGCAAAATGGATCTGTGTATTCAGGCTATGCTGATTTTAAATCTGCCTCCAGTCATACAGATAACTCATAGAGTTAACCCTGAATAGATCAGGGAGGAAGATTCTGGAAAGACCACAGAGGAGGACGCACCAGAAATCTCTCCGTACCTCCACAACAGTTGCACTGGCAGAATCTAATATAACTATTTTGCAACTCTGGGGTCTGTTGAAGACCAAAGGCAACTTCCCAAGGAAGGCATGGATGGTAAGTTGCAGTCAGTTTCACTCAATTTCAAGTCTTAGCACCATAGCAGTTTACCCATCTGCCACCCCAGCCCGGCAGGAAGCTCTGCAGGTTTTTCTGGAGCAGCTCCCACAGCAAAAAGCACTCTGCCCCTGAAAATTGGGGATCACATTCTCCTGATGGCTGCTTCTGTTCACTGAGGTGCAAAGGTGGGTAGCGTCATTTAACCTACCCCTGTTGTTGCAAGCTCTTCCCACTCTGGTGAAAGTGACTTCCAGGGAGATTTAAAGGGTCAGCAACCTTTTTGCCCACCCCTCTTCATTTTTCACATTTTCCCCTTTTGAGCCATTAAAGACTAGAACATTCAGAAACAAGTGTGCATATTGGGGGTAATTAGCAAGTGACAGTACATGGCTAGGAAAGGGCTCAGGAAAGACCTTAAAAAAGACATTACATTTGCCGCTCAGTTTGTTCCTCAGCACAGAGACAGCCTACAACAATTAAAACCAGTAACAAGCAGCAAACACTGGGGAAGGGGGAGAAACTGATTTCTAGACTTAATACCACATCATTAGATTCAAATGCTAGTGTTAAAACCACAAGGCATACAAAGAAACAGGAAAGTGCAGCCCATTCAAAGGAAAAAAAACAAAAACAGAATCTGTCCTGAAAAAGGATGGAAGGTATATTACACAAAAACTTTAAAACAATCTTCAAGATGCTCAAAAAATTGAAGATATAGAGAAAGTCAAGAAAATTGTGTAAATAAAAATGGAAATATCAATAAAGAGGAAACAAATTTTTTGAGCAAAGCACAATAATAGACATGAAAAACTCACTAGATAGATTCAAAGGCAGAGCTGAGCCAGCAGAAGAGAATTCGCAAACTTTAAAGACAGGACTGTGGAAATGGTCCAGACTGAGGGGCAGAAAGAAAAAGAATTGAAAAAAGCAGATGGAGTATAATCGACCTGTGGGAGACCATCAGGCTGACCAACATTCATACCATGGGAGTCCTAGAAGGAAAGAGAGAGAAAGGTGGGGGGGGGGGGGGAGGGGAGAACTGTAAAAGAAATCCTGACTTCCTAAACTTAGAGGAAAACTTCCTAAATCTAGTGCAACACATGAACATAAAAATCCATAAAGTTCAACAACTTCCAAATTAGATGAACTCAAAAGGACCCACCACTAGACACATTATAATCATACTTCCAAAAGCAAAAAACAAAGAACAAATCTTGAAAACAGCAAGAGAAGCAAATTATCACATAGAAGGGAGACTCAAAAGATTATCTGCAGATTTCTCGTCAGAAAATTTGGAGGCTAGGAGATAGTTGGCCAATATATTCCAGTGGGCAAAGAAGAAAAAAGTCAATGAAGGGTCCTGTCTGGCAAAACTGTCTTTCAAAAACAGAGAAGTTGAGATATTCACAGATAAAAGCTAGGGGAGCTGGTGATCACTGAGACCAGTCCCAAAAGAGATGCTCAGAATACCAGCAAGGAGAAATGAAAGGACACTAGATAATATCCTGAAGCCATGAGAAATATAGGTCTCATTAAAGGTAAATATACTGGGTGCCTGGGTGGCTCTGTGGGTTAAGCCACTGCCTTCAGCTCAGGTCATGATCCCAGGGTCCCGAAATCAAGCCCCGCATCGGGCGCTCTGCTTAGTGGGAAGCCTGCTTCTCTTCCTCTCTCTCTCTCTGCCTACTTGTGATCTCTCTTTGTCAAATAAATAAATAAAATCTTTTAAAAAAATAAACAAAGGTAAATATACTTAAAAGCTATTATTATTTTAACAAGGGTTAGTGACAGCACTTTTTGTTTTCTACATGATTTAAGAGAATAATACGTTTAAAGAAGGAAAACAATTAGTAATGTAAAAGGTTGTATTACTGTAACTTTGGTATGTAACTCCAAATCTTGTTTTCCACATAATTTAGGAGACTAATACACTTAAATGAGTATTTTATGTATTTGGGCACACAATGTATAAAACTGTAATTTTAATTTAATTAATGTTGGGGACAGAGCTCTAATGGAGTAATTTTTATATGTTACTGAAGTTAAGCTGCTATACATTCAAGTTAGAATATAATAACTTTGTTAATATAATCACCACAGTAACCAAAAGGAAGATAGCTATAGAATATACAAAAGAGGAAGTCAGAAATTCAAACAATTCACCATAAAAAGAAAAAAAATGGAGGTGTCAGGGCGGCTTAGTTGGTTGGGTGTCTGACTCGTTGCAGCTCAGGTTATGAACTCAGGATCCCAGATCAAGCCCCCCATGGGGCTCCATGCTCAGCACAGGGTCTGCTTGAGATTCTTTCCTCCTCCCCCTTACTCATCCTCTGTTCTTTCTCTCTTTCTCTCTCTAAAATAAATAAATCTCTTCAATAAGAAAAAGCATAAAAGAAAACAGGGATGCAAGAAATAAAAGGAAAGCTATAAGGCATATAGAAAACAAATAGCACAATGATGAGTAAGTCCATCCTTATTAGGAATCACTTTAAATGGAAATGAATTAAATTCCAGCAAAAGATAGGGACTGGCAGAATGGATGAAAACACATGATGCAACTATATGCTGCCAACAAGGAACTAACTTGAAATTCAAAAACAAAAATAGGTTGAAAATGAAAGGATGGAAAACTATATTCCATGCAAATAAAAACCAAAAGACAACAAAAGGATTATACTAACACTAGACAAAAGGACTTCAAAAAGATTTTAAGAGACAGAAGGACATTATATAAAAGTTTCAATGCATTAAGATATAACAACTAAGGACACCTGAACAACTCATTGGCTTAAGCATCCGACTCTTGATTTCGGCTCAGGTCATGATTTCAGGGTTGTGGGATCTAGCCCCACATCGGGTTCCATGCTCAACAGGGATCCTGCTTGAGGATTATCCCTCTCCTTTTGCCCCTCCCCCCACTCTCACTCTCTCTAAAATAAATAATTAAATCTTTTTTTTTTAAAAGGTATAACAACTATAGAAGTTTTGTGCCTAATGAGAGACCATCAAAATATGTGAAGTAAAAACAATTGGAGAGAAATACTCTTCTATAATAACAGTTAAAGAGTTCAATACCCCACTCACAAGAATGGATAGAACAACCAGACAAAAAATAAGGAAATAAAGGACTTAACACAATAAACCATCTAGAGCTAACACATACATACAGAATCCACTGAACAAAAGGATATGAATTCCTCTCAAGTGTACATGGAACATTCTCCAGGATAGACTACATGTTTGGCCACAAATTAAGTCTCAATAGATTTTAAAAGATAAATGTCATAAAAAATACCTTTTCTGATCAAAATGGGGTAAATTTAGAAATCAATAACAAGGGGCCCCTGGGTAGCTCCGTCAGTTACATGTCTCCCTTCGGCTCAGGTCATGGTACTGGGGTCCTGGGATCCGGCCCCACATTGGTCTCCCTGTTCGCCGGGGGGCCTGCTTCTCCCTCTGCCTCTCCCCTTCCCACCTCCCCACCTGCCACTCATGCATCTACTCGCAAGTCCCCTTTCAAACAAATAAAAAATCTCTTTAAAAAGTCAATAAAAAGGAAAACTGGGGAATTCACAAAAATGGGGGGAAAAAAACACACTTTTACAACAAATGTGGTACTCAAAAAACAAAGATCCTGAATCCAAAACCCAACTTTAAGGAGCAAGAGCAAAGGAGCAAACTAAAGCCAAAGCTAGCAGAGGAGGAAAATAAAGATGATAGCAGGGTTAAATGAAATAGACAATAGAAAAAATACAAATCAATGAAACCAAAACTTGTTGTTTTTTTTTATAAATGGGGTTGAGAGGTTTTTTTTTAAGGTTTTATTTATTTATTTATTTGACAGACAGAGATCACAAGTAGGCAGAGACACAGGCAGAGAGGAGGCAGAGAGGAGGAAGCAGGCTCCCTGCTGAGCAGAGAGCCCAATGTGGGGCTTGATCCCAGGACCCTGAGATCAGGACCCGAGCCAAAGGCAGAGGATTAACCCACTGAGCCACCCAGGCGCCCCAAAACTTAACTTATTTTTAAATATAATAGAGTTGACAAACATTCAGGTAGCTAAGTCTTTAAAAAGGAGAGAAGATTCAAACTACAAATATCAGAAGGAAACATGAGGATATTACTACCAATTCTACAGAAATACAAGGGATCATAGGAAATTATTATGACAAATTTTAGGCCAACAAATTGGACAACCTAGAAGAAATGAGTATTTCTTAGAAGTATACAATCTGCTAAAACCGAATCAAGAAGAAATAGAAAACCTGAACCAATCAATTACTAGTAAGGAAATTGCTCAGTAATCAAAAATTTCCCAATTAAAGAAAAGACCAGGGCCACATGACTTCACTGATGAATTCTACCAAAAATTTAAGAAAAATTATCACCAATCCTTCAAAGTCTTAAAAAAGAAAAAAAGAGGAAAGAACAGTCCCAAATTCATTTTACAAAGCCAGCATTATTGTCTACTACAAGAAAAGAAAACTATAGGCAATATGCCTGATGAATGAACATAGACCTAAAAATATTCAAAACAATATTAGCAAATCAAATTAAGCAGCACATTAAAATATCATTCACTATAATCAAGTGGAATTTATTCTGGGAATTCAAGAGTGGTTCAACATACACAAATCAATATCATATACCACATTAATAAAATGATAAACAGAAAAAGCATTTGAAAAAATTCAGCATCCATTCATGATAAACTCTATAACTTAGGTATAGGAGTAAAGTACTTCAACATAATAAAAAGCCATATATGACAAACCCATAGCTAATCATACTCAATAGTGAAACATTGATTGCTTTTTCTTTACGATCAAGTACAAGACAGAATTCCCACTCTCACCACTCTTATCCAACACAGTATTGGAAGTTCCGGCTAAGGCAATCACTCAAGAAAAAGAAAAAAAGGGAGCGCCTGAGCAGCTCAGTCCATTAAGCATCTGCCTTCAGCTCAGGTCGAGATCCCGGGGTCCTGGGGTCAAGCCCCATGACAGGCTCCTTGTGCAGCATGGAGTTTGCTTGTCCTTCTCCCTCTGCCCCTCCCTCAGGCTCATATGCTCTCTCTCAAATAAATAAAATTTTTTTTAAAAAAAGGAAAATTGCCTCTGTTTGCAGATGGCATGATTTTATGTGTAAAAAACCACTGAGACTCCACCAAAAACTGTTAGATCTAATGAACGAATTCCGTAAAGTTGCAGGACACAAGATTAACATAAAAAAATCAATAGTTTTATACACTAACAACAAATTATCTTAATAAGAAAGGAATCCAGGTATCCACTGAAAGATTAATGGATAAAGAAGAGATATATATATATGTTTATATTTATATTTATATATATAATTATATTAATGTATAAACACATTATATATAATTATATATACTGGTATATTACTCAGCCAATGAAAAGAATAAGAATCTTGCCATTTGCAACATGGATGGAACTAGAGGTATTATGCTAACTGAAATAAGTCAGTCTGAGAAAGACAAATCCTATATGGTTTCACTCATAGGTGGGATTTAAGAAACAAAACAGATGAACATAGGGGAAGGGAAGGAAAAATAAAATAAGATGAAAACAGAGAAACAAACCATAAGAGACTCAACTACAGGGAACAAACAGGGTTGCTGGAGGGGAAGTTGGTGGGGGATGGGGTAATTGGGGGACAGGTATTAAGGAGGACACTTGATGGAATGAGCACTGGGTATTACATGCAACCGATGAATCACTAAATTCTACCTCTGAAACTAATAATACACTATATGTTAATTGAATTTAAATTAAAAATGAAGAAAAATGAAAGCAATCTCCTTTACAATAGCATCAAAACCACTAAATACTTAGGAATAAATTTAATCAAGGAGATAGAAGATCTCTACACTGAAAACTGTACGATGTTAAGAAAAGAAATTGAAGAAGATACAAATAAATGGAAAGGTATCCTGGGTTCATAGATTGGAAGGATTAGCATCATTAAAATGTCCACACTATCTAAGCCATCTAGAGTCAATGCAATCCCCATCAAGATTCCAAAAGAGACCCTAAATAGTCAAAGCAATCTTGAGAAAAAATAAGGCTACATGTATCACATCCCAGATTTCAAACTATACTACAATGTAGTTATAGTCACCCAAACTGTATGGTACTGACATAAAAACAAGACACATATATCAATGGAACAGAAGAGAGAAACCCACGTTTCTATGGATAATTAATCTATGACAAAGGAGGCATGCATATACAATGGGGAAAAGAGTTTTTCAGTAAATGGTGACAGGAAAACCTGATAGCTACATGCAAAAGAATGAAATTATACCACTTTCTTACATTATATACAATAATAAGCTTGAAATGGATTAATATAAAACCTGAAACCATAAAACTAAAAAAAAAAAAAAAACCAGAAAACATAGGCAGTAAACTTTTTTTTTTTTAAGATTTTATTTATTTACTTGAGAGAGAGATAGTGAGAGAGAGCATGAACGAGGAGAAGGTCAGAGAGAGAAGCAGACTCCCCATGGAGCTGGGAGTCCGATGCGGGACTCGATCCCGGGACTCCAGGATCATGACCTGAGCCGAAGGCAGTCGTCCAACCAACTGAGCCACCCAGGCGTCCCCAGTAAACTTTTTTTTAGATTAATTTATTTGAGAGAGAACAAGCAATGGAGGGGACAGAAGGAGAGGGAAAGAAGCAGACCCCTCTGAGCACGGCCCCAGAATGGGGGCTTGATCTCAAGTCACTCAGATCAATTGTGATTTGAGCTGAAACCAAGAGTTGGAGGTTTAACCAACAGAGCTACCCACGTGCCCCAGCAGTAAACTCTTTGACATCAGTCTTAGCAATATTCTTTTGGATCTGTCTTCTCCAGCAAAGACAGCAAAAGCAAAAATAAATAATTGGGCTTACATCAAACTAAAAAGCTTTTGCACAGGGGCGGAAACCATCAACAAAACAAAAGCAACCTACTGAATAGGAAGAGAATTTGCAAATGTCATATCTGATAAGGTGTTAATATCCAAAATATGTAAAGAACTCCTACAACTCAACAAAAAAATCAATTCAATATAAAAATGGGGGCACCTGAGTGGCTCAGTTGGTTAAGCATCTGCCTTTGGCTCAAGTTATGATCCCAGAGTCCTGGGATCATAACTCCTAGGTCAGGCTCCCTGCTGTTGTTCGTTCTCTCTCTATCGCTCTCTCTCAAATAAATAAAATATTTTTTAAAATTAAAAATGGACTAATAGCCATATTCCCAAAATGGCATACAAATTACCAAGAAGATATACACATGAAAAGATACTCAACATCACTGACGGTCCAGGGAAATGCAAATTAAAATCACAATGAGCTCTCAGCTCACACCTGTCAGAATGGCTAGTATCAAAACAATAAAAAAAATAACAGGTGCTGGCAAAAATGTGGAGAAAAGGGAATCTTCTTTCACTGTTGGTGGGTATATAAATTGGTGCAGCCACTAAAAAAACAGTATGGTGGGGGCACCTGGGTGGCTCAGTGGGTTAAAGCCTCTGCCTTCGGCTTAGATCATGATCGCAGGGTCCTGGGATCAAGCCCCCCATCAGGCTCTCTGCGCAGCCCCCTGCCCCTACCTACCTCTCTGCCTACTTGTGATCTCTGTCTGTCAAATAAAATATTTTAAAAAGCAATTTAAAAATTTAAAAAATTTTTAAAAAGGAAAACAGTATGGTGTTTCCTCAAAAAATTAAAAACAAAATTATCATATAATTCAGTATTTCTGCTTCTGGGTATTTACTCAAACAAAAACACCAATCCAAAGAGACATATGCACCCCTATGTGTACTGCAGGATTATCTACAATACCTAAGATATGGAAGCAGCCTAAGTGTCCACTGAGAGATGAATGAATAAAGAAGTGTGTGTGTATATATATCTCTATAGACACACACACAATGTATATATGTATAAAAACACACATGTGTGTATATGTATGTATATATATACCATGTATATATGTGTGTATATGTGTATACACAATGTATATATATATACTATGTGTGTGTGTGTGTGTGTGTGTATATACAATGGAATCTTACTCAACTATAAAAAATGAAATTTGCCATTTGTGACAACCTGGATGGACCCAAAAAGTATAATTCTAAATGAAATAAGTCAGACAAAGAAAGGCAAATACCATATGATTTCACTTATATGTAGAATTAAAAAAACCCAAAACTAACAAAAAGAAAAAACAGAAACAGACTCAAATTCAGAGAGCTGATGGTTGCTGGAGGGGTAGGGTGTGGGACGGATGGGCAAAATAGATAAAGAAATTAATTATGAAATAGTTATGATAAATTAATTATGAAATTAGCTATGAAATAAGTAAGTCCCAGGAATTAAAAGCATAGCAAATACAGTCAGTGATACTGTAATAACTTTGCATGGTGACAGATGGTATCCATACTTATTGCGCTGAGCATTTCATAATGTATATAAATGTCAAATAATTATGTTGTACACCTGAAACCAATATATTGTATGTCAACTACATTTCAATTAAAAAATAAAAGTAACTATAATTATTAAGGAACTAGAATGAAAATATTATGGTTTCTCAAGAAAACTAATATTATTAAAATGTCCATACTAAGTTATTTATAGATTGAATGCAATCTCTATCAAGATTCCAATAGCACTTTTTTAATAAATGTATAAATAACAATCCTAAAATGTATATGGAACCACAAAAGACCTTCAGTAGCCAAAAAATCCTCATGAAGAACAAAGCTGGAACATCACACTTCTGGATTTTGAATTATATTATAAAGTTATAGTAATCAAAACAGCGTGGTACTGGCATGAAATACACACATATGCCAATGGGACAGAATCAAGAGTCCAGAAATAAATCCATGCATTATATAGTCAACTAATATTTGACAAGGGAGCCAAGAACACTCAATGGAGAAAACACAGTCTCTTCAATAAAATTACATATTCCCAGGGAAAAGAGTGAACCTAGACCCCTATCTCACAGCACTCACAAAAATTAACTCGACAAGAATTAAGACTTTAATGTAAGATCAGAAACCATAAATCTCTTGTAAGAAAACATAAGAAAGAAGGTCCGGGCCACCTGGGTGGCTCAGTGGGTTAAGCCTCTGCCTTTGGCTCAGGTCATGATCTAAGGGTTCTGGGATGGAGCCCTGCATTGGGCTCTCTGCTCAGCAGGAAGCCTGCCTCCCCACCTCTCTCTGCCTGCTGCTCTGCCTACTTGTGATATCTCTGTCAAATAAATAAATAAACTCTTAAAAAAGTATATGTATAAGAAAAAGAAAGAAGGCCCTTGACATGGATGTTGGCAATGACTTTTTGGATAGGACACCTAAAGCACAAGCAACAAATGAAAAATCAACAAGTGGGACTACATCAAACTAAAAAGCTTCTGCACAGCAGAAGAAATTATCAACAAAATGAAACTGTAACCTGTGGAATGAGACAAAATACTTGCAAATTATTTATCTAGTAAAAGGTTAATATCCAAAACATTAAAGGAACTCACACAAGTCAATAGGAAAGCAACAAAAACCCACACACAAAAAAACACCAAAAACCCCCAAACAAAAAATAATCCAATTAAAAATGAACAAAGGACCTGAATAGGCAGTTTTTCAAGGAAGATATACAAATAGCTAACAAGTACCAAGAAAATGTACTCAATATTCCTAACTATCAAGGAAATCTAAGTCAAAAACATAATGAGGTATCACCTCCCTCCTGTTAGAATGGCTGTCATTAAAAAGATAAGAGATAACAAATACTGGCAAAGATTTGGAGAAGTGAGAACTCTCTTATAGTTTTGATGGAATTGTAAATTGGTGCAACCAGTATGGAAAAAAATACAGGAGGTTGCCCAAAAACATTTAAAATAGAACTAGTATATGATCCAGCACTATCACCTCTAGAAATAGAAATAATAACACTCTATCAAAGAGACATGTGTACGCCCATGTTCGTTGCAGCATTATTTACATTAGCCAAGACAAGGAAACAACTTAAGTATCCATCAAAAAAAATCATGGTATATATATATACACAGTGGAATATTATTCAGACATTAGAAAAAGGAACTCCTACCATTCTGACAACGTGGATGAACCTTGAGAGGATTATGCAAAGTGAAATAAGTCAGAGAAAGACAAACACTGTCTAATCTCTCTTAACGTGGAATCTTAAAAACAAACCAAAAAACCAAATACTAGAAAAAGAGATCAGATTCGTTGTTAGCAGAAGCTGAGACGGGGGAACTGGATGAAAATGGTCACAAGGTATGAATTTCCAATTGAAAGATCAATCAAGGGGCGCCTGCGTGGCTCAGTGAGTTAAGACCTCTGCCTTCAGCTGAGGTCATGATCCCAGGGTCCTGGGATGGAGCCCCACATCAGGCTCCCTGCTCTGCAGAGAGCCTGCTTCCTCCTCTCTCTCCCTGCCTGCCTCTCTGACTACTTGTGATCACTGTCTGTCAAATAAATAAATAAATAAACAAATTTTTTTAAAAAGAACTATCAATCAGTCCTCAGGACGGAATGTGCCACGCGATGACTGCAGGTACCACGGCTGTACGGTCTATTCAGAAGTTGTTAAAAGAGTATTTCCTCACAGTTCTCATCAAAAGGAAGAGAATTTTTTTTTTTTTTTCTGTATGAGATAATGGGTGTTAGCTAAACTTACTGTGGCAATCACTTCACAATGTGGGAAAGTCATTAGCTGTACATGGTGCTGTGTGTTAATTAGATCTCAATGCAGGGGGTGGGGGAGCAGAAAAATCAAGGAAAAAACCACACTATTCATAGAGTGGAAAGGCTCACAGAACAGGAGAACATATTTGCAAATCCTAACTCCGTAAGGGATTAATACCCAGACTATGTAGAGAACTCCCAAAACACGACAACAACGACAACAAAAAAACAACTGACTCAAACCGGCAAAGGATCTGAACAGACCTGTCCTCAGAGATAACACACAGATGGCCATGAGATGCACGAAAAGACGCTCACCGTCACTGATCACCAGGGAAACAGGAATCACAACAACCAGATACCACCTCACACCCATTAGGATGGCCGCAATTTAAGAAAACAACAAGGGAACACAAGGGTTGGCGGGGATGTTCCCACTGCTGGTGGGAATAGAAAACATCGTTGGTGGGAATGTAAAACAGGGCGGCCACTGTGGAAAACAGAATGATTATTCCTCAAAACAGCAAAACTGGAGCTACCCTATGATCTGGCGAACCCACTTCTGGGTATATCCTCAAAAGAACTGAGAGCAGGATCTTGAAGAGATGTTCATACACCCATGTTCAGAGCAGCATTATTCAAAAGAGCAAACACATGGAAGCAACCCAAGCACCCACTGGTAAATGGATGGAAAAGCAAAATGTGGTCTATACTTACAATGGGATATGATTCAACTTGAACAAAGGAAGGAAATCCTGACTTATGCTACTGCGCGGATAAAACTTGAGGACATTATGTGAAGGGAAATAAGTCAGTCACAGAAAGACAAACACTGTATGACTCTACTTACAGCAGACATCTAGAGTCATCAAAATCATAAAGACAAATTGTTAACGGTAGTTGCCAAGGGCTGGGACGAGGGGAGATGGGGAGTTGTTGGTTAACGGGTGTTAGAGTTTCCAATTTACAAGATAAAATGACTTACGGGGAGCTCCTGGGTGGCTCAGTGGGTGAAGCATCTGCCTTTGGCTCACATCCCAATCCTGGTCCTGGGATTGAGCCCGGTGTCATCAGGTTCCCTGCTCCACAGGGAGTCTGCTTTTCCCTCTGCTTGATGCTCCCCCTGCCTGTGCTGTCAAATAAATAAAAAATTTTTAAGATCTAAAAAAAAAAAAAAAAAAAAAAAAAGGCATGAGATAGATGGTGGTGCTGTACAACAACATGGATGTATTTAAAAGAAAGAAAAAAACAGCGTTTTCCTTAGAAATAGTTCTAGGACCACCCCCCTCACGCTGGCTCCCCTGTCAGCCCAGCAACCAGTCCCCAAACATTTATGGCCCTTCTGGGTACTATTCCATGAGGGGCAAAGAGGGTCCCTTGTGCTTGAGCAGCTCGCAAGGAGGAAATGAGGCATGCAGATGACTGGACCACCGCAGAGCATCTGCATCCCCTACTGGTGCCTTCAAAACCTGAGGGAAAGAGCGGGAAGCTTAATCCTGCCTCTCCAGCTCTCCTGTTCATGCAGAGCCCCGGCAGAGGCCAAGTACAGCCAGGGCCCGCCCCACAGCTGACAGCCAGACCCACTAAAGGCATGTGCCCTTCTGCTGTGCTCCCCTAAGCTGACCACCATTCCCTTTCCAAGCTCCTCTCCTGGCCTCGGGGCTGCAAACTGTGCCCTCACTGATGAGGAATACTCCCAGTGCCCCCCTGAGCCACACCAGCCCTCTTGCCCTAGGCCCTGTCTTGTTGGCAGAATCTTAATCTTGACATAGGGCTTTCTCTTAAAAGGTGCTCCAAGCAGAAGTCTGAGGAGCAAGGAATAGCTATGCCCTTGGGTCTATTTTCCTTCTTTTTTTTTTAGAGAGAGATTGAGAGCACGTGCGCAGGTATGCAGGCAAACTGCAGGGAGGGAGAGAGGGAGAGAGGGGGGTGGGAATCAGGCTCCACACCCAATGCAGAGCCCCACACAGGGTTCGATCTCACGACCCAGAGTTCACAACTTGAGCCAAAATCAAGAGCCAGGCACTTAACCAACTGAGCCATCCGGGTGCACCAAGAACTTTTTCACATCACATGCAAACTCTATACCCATCAGCCAACAGCTCTCCGTTCCTCTCCCCCACGCCCTGGCAACCTCCCATCCACTTTCTGCTTCTACAAATCTGACTACTCTACATACCCCATACACGCAGAATCACGCAGCATTTATCTCTTCATGTCTAGCTTATTTCACTTAGCCCAATGTTCTCCAGCTTCTTCCATGTTGCAGCAAGCGTCAGAATTTCCTTCCTTTTGAAGGCTGAATGATACTCCATTGTGTGTCTTGACCACGTTTTGTCTGTTCATCCACCAATGGATGCTTTTGTTGCTTCCACCTCTTGGCGATTGTGCATGATGCCGCTAGGGACAGGGGTGTGCAACTCTCTCTTTGTGATGCTCTTTCAGTTCTTTTGAATAGAGACCCAGCAGCTGGATCATATGGTAATTCTACTTTTAATGTTTTGAGGCATCATCATCCTGTTTTCCATCAAGGCTGCACCAGTCCGCGATCTCACCAACGGAAAGGGTTCCAACTTCTCCACCTCCTCGCCAAGATTTGCTCTTTTTCTGTGGTTTTGATTAGGAGCCACCCTAATGTGTGTGAGGTGATGTCTCATTGTGGTTTTGAGATGGCATTTCCCAGATGAGGAGGGATGCTGAGCATTTTTCCATGTGCTTGCTGGCCTTGTGTGTATCATCTCTGCAGAAATATCTATCCAAGTCCTTTGTCCCTTTTTTATTCAGGTTATTTGCTTTTTTGCTGTTGAGTAATAATACCTCACATTTCTTAAGCTCACATTATAGTCTAGAAACTATGCGAAAGACCAAACTAGGACAGGTGAGAACGCTGACAGGCTAACAATTTGGTATCTTTTCAAACCCATAGTCTTTACATGTTTGCTAACCATTTACTTGGGTGGGGAGGGACAGGGAGAAATTGATGTCCTGTTATTAAAACTTATTTTGGATGCACCATTATTCACAATAGCCAAGACATGTTAACAACCTAAGGGTCTATCAGTGGATAAACGGATAAGGAGATGGGGTAGAGAATATTATTCAGCTATGACAAAGAAGACCCTGTCGTTTGCAACAACGTGGATGGAACTTGAGGGCTTTAAGCTAAGTGAGCTAAGTCAGACAGAGAAAGACAAATATTGTGTGATCTCAAGCACGCGGAATTTTAAGAAGTCAAATTAATAGAAACAGAGAGTAGAATGGTGGTTACCAGGGGCTGGGGGCGTGGGTAGAGTCGGAGGGATGTTGTTAAAAAGTACACATTTGCAACGAGAAGATGAATCAGTTCTGGAGATCGAATGCACGGCTTACTGATTATATATGATATACTTCAAAGATGTGAAGAGACTAGATCATAAATATCCTCACCACACACACACACACACACACACACACACACACGCACATACAGGATAATTATGTGATGTGATAGAGGTGTTAGCTAGTACTCTGGTTGTAATCATATTGCCATATATCAATGTATTGAATCCACCCAAAGGGACAGGACACCTGAAACTTGTATGATGTTATATATCCATTATGTCTCAATTATGAAAACTACATATAGAAAAATGATAGAAAAAATATAGAAAATTATATTTAGGGGCGCCTATGTGGCTCTAGTGGGTTAAAGCCTCTGCCTTCGGCTCAGGTCATGATCTCAGGGTCCTGGGATCGAGCCCCACATCAGGCTCTCTGCTCAGCAGGGAGCCTGCTTCCCCTCTCTCTCTCTGCCTGCCTCTCTGCCTACTTGTGATCTCTGTCTGTCAAATAAATAAATAAAATCTAAAAAAAAAAAATCAGCTTTAAAAAAAAAGAAATAAAATTATATTTAAAAAATTATCTATACAGAAAAAATACACAGAAAAAGACACATTAACTCACTTCCACTGGCCAGAGTAGAATCAATGAATCAGTGTCTGAACTTTTTTTTTTTTTTTTTTTTTTAGGAAAACCTTTCCAACTTTTCTAAGAGTTTTGCTCTCCCTTCAAGTTTTTGTCTCAGATCTCCCAAACCAGATAACTCCTTGGGATGCAGCTTCCAGGGCTGAGGATTTCCATCATGACATGAATCACTCCTTTCCTGTGAAGAACACCAGGCCAAGCCTTACTAAGACTCACAATTTCCACCAAGCAGCCCTGCCAGCTCTCAGTTGATGGAGGGGGTAGTGGGGGGATGGGGAGGCTGCACCCTAGCAAGGGAAACATGGAAGGTAGGTGGGTGCTAATGAGCAAAACTGTCCTCTCCTGCTGTGGGTCAGAGTGGCTGACCCATACTTTAGATTTATTGCAGTCACTTTATTTCTTTAAGATTTTATTTATTTAATTGACACACAGAAAGAAAGAGACACCTAGAGAGGGAACACAAGCAGGGGGAGTGGGAGACGGAGAAGCAGGCCTCCCGCCAAGCAGGGAGCCTGATGTGGGGCTTGATCCCAGGACCCTGAGATCATGACCTGAGCAGAAGGCAGAGGCTTAAAGACTGAGCCACCCAGGCACCCCTATTGCAGTCACTTTAATCAGGAAATATTTGTAAAATACAGATAAATGAGGAAAATAACAATGCCCCTGTAACCCACCACCAAGCATAAATAGATTTTAACATCTTTTGCTTCAGAGATTTTATTTTTTTTAAGATTTTATTTATTTATTTGACAGAGAGAGATCACAAGTAGGCAGAGAGGCAGGCAGAGAGAGAGGAGGAAGCGGGCTCCCCGCCGAGCAGAGAGCCGGATGTGGGACTCGATCCCAGGACCCTGAGATCATGACCTGAGCCGAAGGCAGAGGCTTAACCCACTGAGCCACCCAGGCGCCCCCAGAGATTTTATTTTTAAGAAATAAAATGTTCTGGGACACCTGGGTGGCTCAATTGGTTAAGTGTCTGCCTTGGGCTCAGGTCGTGATCTTGGGGTCCTAGGAGCAAGCCCCACATCAGGCTCCCTCTTCTGTTTCTTCCTTTGCCCCTACCCCTGCTTGAGCTCAGGCTCTCTCTCTCTCAAATAAATAAATAAAATCTTAGAAAAAAAAAAAAAAAGAAAGAAACTGTTTTAGATCCAATTGAAGGACCCCATCTTCTCCCCTACCTTCCTCCTCAGAGGCCTCTATTACCCCAGAGTTAATGCACACCAACCTCACCGAAGATTTCCTCCTTTCACTGAGTCTTTATCTCCAAGCAGCCTGGGCTACGGCTGTGGGTGTTTGTAAGTTGTATGTGAAAGACAGCAATGGGGCCATTCGTCATTCCTTTGGCTGCTCAGGGTTGGAAATCCCTTCCAAGGAGGAGGAAGAGTCCCCTCCACCATAAAAGCTAAAAAGAACAGCTTTCCACCCTCCCAGCTGGCCTTCAGGCTTGCAGCTCAGGGCAAGCACCGGACCACGGGAGCTGCGAGCCACCCCTGGCCCTGACAGTGGGGGCATTGCCCACAAGGGAGCCCAAGGATCAGCTGCCACCAGGGGCTTCAGTTCTGGACCCTGCTTCTCCAGCTTTCCTGGAGACTCTATCAGCTCCTCAACAAAACCCTTTCCTGCTTAAGTCAGAAGCACTCTCTGTTGCTTCCAGTGAAGAACCTGGTTGAAAATTATACTTTGGTCATTCATTTTTTTCATTCAACATTTTTTTTTTAAGTTTCAAAGGGATATATAGAATGGAAGGGGAGCAGAATATGCCACTCCAAAATATGCCACTTTGGCATATTGATTATTTGGAACTAAAGGTACTCGAGAAACAACCCGAGCAAGGAGGACACTCTGACCCTCCCTTGTCTCCCTGAAAATAGGAGATAAATATCCCACGTGAAAGATCCCCTTCCGTGATGCCTGGGTGGCTCAGTGGGTTAAAGCCTCTGCCTTGGGCTCAGGTCATGATCCCAGGGTCTTGGGATTGAGCCCCACATCAGGCTCCCTGCTCAGAGGGAAGTCTGCTTCTCCCCCTCCCTCTCCCTGAGTCTCCCCCGACTTGTGCATATGTGCTCTCTCTCTGATAAATAAATGTTTAAAATCTGAAAGAAAGAGAGAGAGAGAAAGCAGAGGGGAGGGGAATGGAGAGGTAGGGAGGAGAGGAGGAAGGAAGGCACCCTTCCTGCACCAGGAAGGTAGAAGGCACTCATTACCAGATACTAAAAAACAAGGGCTGAGAATGGCTATACAAACATTCTTAGTTCACCAACCTACTGCCCCAACACAAACCCATCTGTTCAGTCAATTCTAGATGAACGTATTGTTTCTTTGTCCACAAGGTATAAAAGCTTCCTGCTTTGGTCATTTCTTTGACTCATATTTTTATGAAGCTTCCATTCATACAAAATGAAATTGGTTTTTATCCTGTCAACCTGCCTTATGTAAAATTAATTATGAGACCAGCCAAAGAACCTAAAAAGAAGGGGGAAAATTTTCCTCCCCTACATGATTCATTCATTTTAACTCTCATGCTATCCCATGGTATAAATTGTACATTTATTTATTCCCATTCCTTGAGTACATGAGGTTGTTTCCGTGGTTTTGCTATTATAAACTGCCACAAGGCATCTCCTTGTATTCTTGCCTTTCTGTATCCACACTGAAAGTTCATGTAGGTTATGGGCTTCTACTATTAACGAACGGTTTTCGAAGTAGTGTGTGTACCAGTTCAGGTTTCCCTAAATATTTCCAACATTTGGTTTTAGCACACCTTAATGTTTTCCCCTCTTATAGGACATTAGATCTCATTTTTTTTAAAGATTTTATTTATTTATTTGACAGACAGAGATCACAAGCAGGCCGAGAGGCAGGCAGAGAGAGGGGGAAGCAGGTTCCCCACTGAGCAGAGAGCCTGATGTGGGTCTCGATCCCAGGACCCTGGGATCATGACCTAAGCTGAAGGCAGAGGCTTTAACCCACTGAGCCACCCAGGTGCCCCTAGATCTCATTTTTTAAAAGACTTTATATATTTGTTTATTTGTTTGTTTGTTGAGCATGAGCGGGGGGAAGGAAGAGGGAGAGAATCCCAAGAAGGATCCAAGAAGAAGAATCCTAAGCAGGCTCCCTGCCCAGTGCAGAGCCCAACAAGGGACTCCATACCACGACCTTGAGACCATGACCTGAGCCGAAATCAAGAGTTGGACACTCAACCTACTGAACCACCCAGGTGCCCCACATTTTTGTTTTGGTTTGCGTTTTTCTGATTACAGGTGAGGCAGAGCATCTTTTCATACAAAAGATGGTTGGGATCCCCTACAAGGAAGTCTCTATAGCTTCTTCCTCTTGAGCTGGTCCATCTCCCCAGGGAAGGATTTTCCCACTTCCGATTTGGGGTGTGGGAGTCCAGCTGTCCCTGTTCTCAGAGCTAAATGAGGCAAGGGCCCTGATGCCGGTTCTAGCACTCTCCATCTATATTACTAGCACCACTCCCTCCTCTGTGGACTCACCTCTCTCAAATGTTCTCCTGTAGACACACCCTCCCCATCACTTGCATCCAAGTAGTCACTTCCCTGCAAAGTAGATCATGTCCTGACACACCCAGCAAGTGGCCTCAGTAGTGACCAGAGCCCCACCTCAGCAGCTACTGATCCACTACACCCAGGAAACAGCCACAGCCAGGAACTGTGTTCCACCAAAGCAGCTATTGCCCTGCCAAACCCATAGTCAGGGCAGGTGCACCACTAAAGTGGCTCCTCAGGGAGGACAAGCACCACCCACCAGTGCAATGGTAAAATCACACGTGGTCCTCAAAGCCACCCAGGCTGTGGCAAGCCCCACCAGCATGCTGGCAGCAATCACAGCTCAGCCCTCAAAGGGATACATCTGGAGAACCTGGTTCTCATAACCAGAGGTACTGCATTCTGAATCCCACAGGATGCCTTCCACATAAGGCCACTCCTTAAAGACCAGTAGAGATATCTGGGTATTTAATACATAGAAACAAACACAGAACACAAGCAAAATGAGGAGACAGAGAAATATGCTTCAAATGAAAGAACAAACAAAAAAAAAATGCTCACCAAACTCAGGGGAATTATGAACAGAGTGAAAACTGTCAAAGAGAAAATATATAAAGAGGAACCCATCAGCATTAAAGGATACAATAACTGAAATGAAAAATACAGTAGAGGGAATCAAGAGCAGCTTAGATGATGCAGAAGAAGAGATTAGTGATCTAGAACAAAGGGTACTGAAAGATCATTCAAGCAAAATAGCAAAAATAATTTTTTTAGGGGCACCTGGGTGGCTTAGTGGGTTAAAGCCTCTGCCTTTGGCTCAGGTCATGATCTCAGGGTCCTGGGATTGAGCCCCACATCGGGCTCTCTGCTTGGCAGGGAGCCTGCTTCCCCCTCTTTCTCTGCCTGCCTCTCTGCCTACTAGTGATCTCTGTTAAATAAATGAATACAATCATTAAAAAAAAAAAGAATTTTTTTAAAATGAGGATGGTGGGGCGCCTGGGTGGCTCAGTGGGTTAAGCCGCTGCCTTCGGCTCAGGTCATGATCTCAGAGTCCTGGGATCGAGTCCCGCATCGGGCTCTCTGCTCAGCAGAGAGCCTGCTTCCCTCTCTCTCTCTCTGCCTGCCTCTCTATCTACTTGTGATTTCTCTCTGTCAAATAAATAAATAAAACCTTTAAAAAAAATAAAATAAAATAAAATGAGGATGGTAATAAGTGTCCTTTGGGACAACATAATTTATACTAACATTCATATCTCAGGGGTCTCGAAAGAAGAAAGAGAGAGGAAGGAAGACAATGTGTTTGAAGACATAATAGCTGAAAAATTCCCTAACCTGCAAAGGGAAATAGTTAAGTTCATGAATCACAGAGAGCCCCCAAAAGGATGTCCACACCAAGACACAGTAATTTAAATGTCAAGAATTAGTTGACCATAGAGTTGAGCACTGAGTGTTATAGTAACTGATGAATTATTGAACATCACATCTGAAACTAACGATATACTATATGTTGGCTAATTGAATTTAAATTTTAAAAATCAAAAATTCAAGATAAGGAGAGAATCTTAAAAACAGCAACAGAAAGGGGAGTGCCTGGGTGGCTCAGCTGGTTAAGCATCTGACTCTTCATCTCAGCTCAGGTCATGAGACTGAGCTCTGTGTTGGGCTCTGTGCTCAGAACGGAGTCTGAGATTCTCTCTTTTGCTCTGCCTCTCCCCTCACTCACTTTCTCTATAGACAAACAAATAAATGAATAAACTCTTTTTTAAAAAATAGCAACAGAAAAGCAACTAGTTAAACACAGGAAACACCCATAAGATTAGCAGCTGATTCTTTAGCAGAAACATTATAGCCAATAGAAAATGACACGATATATTCAACCTACAACTAAGAATACTTTACCTGGCAAGGTTATCACTCAGAACTGAAGGAGAAATCGTTTTCTAAATAACAAATGTTAAAGACATTCATCCACTAAACCAACCTTACAAGAAATGTTAAAGGGACTTCTTCAGGTGGAAGAGAAAAGGTCATACCTCAAGGTTAAAAAAAATTATCAAAGGAAAAATCTCACTGGTAAAAGCAAACATATGGTAAAGGTAATGGATTCACTACTTAAAAAGACAGTATGAAGGTTAAGAGACAAAAGTAGTAAAATCAACAATATCTGCAATAATTAGTTAAGTGACATACAATATAAAAAGATATAAAGTATGATATCACATACTTAAACCGTAGAGCTGGGGGGTAAAAATAGAGTGCTTTAAAATGTATTTAAGCTGGGGGTGCCTTTGTGGCTCAGTGAGTTAAAGACTCTGCCTTCAGCTCAGGTCATGATCCTAGGATCCTGGGATTGAGCCCCACATAGGTCTCTCTGCTTAGCAGGGAGCCTGCTTCCACCCCTCTCTCTCTCTCTGCCTGCCTCTCTGACTACGTGTCATCTCTGTCAAATAAATAAATAAAAATCTTTAAAACATATTTAAGCTGAAGTGACCATGAACTTAAAATACTGCCACATACATATGATGTTATATATGAACCTCATGGTAACCAAAACCCAAAAACTTAGATTAAAAAAATAGAGAGAAAGGAATCCAAACATAATACCAATGATAGTTATCAAATCATAAGGGAAGAGATCAAGAGAAGAAAAACAAGAAAACAGTGGACAAAATGGCATTAAGGACATGTCTATCTATACTTACTTTAAATGTAAATGAACTACTCTGATCAATAGACACAGAGTGACTGAAGAGATAAAAACAAAACCCATTTATATGTTGCCTACAAGAGACTCACTGCAGATCTAAAAAGGATGGAAAAATATATTCATACAAATGGAAAGAAAAAGAAAGGTGGGGTAGCAATACTTTTATCAGACAAAATAGACTTTAAAGCAAAGACTGTAACAGGAGACAAAAAAAGGCATTAATACTACTAAAGATATCAACCCAATAAGAAGATAGAATAATTGTAAATATCTATACCCCCCCACAAAAAACTATACACTCAACAAAGGAGGACCTAAATATAAAAAGCAAATGTTAAGAGACATAAAAAGAGAAATTAATAATAATATAATAATAGTAGGAGACTTTAACACCCTGCTTATATCAGTGGATAGATCATCCAGACAGAAAATCAATAAGCAAACAGTGGCTTTCAATGACATATTAGACCAGATGGACATAATAGATATATACAGACACTCCATCCCAAAACAAAGGAATAAACATTCTTTTCAATTGCACATAGAACTTTTCATGACAGATCACATGTTAAGCCAAAAGACCAGTCTTAATAAATTTGAAAAGTTTGAAATCACAGCAAATATTTATTCTGACCACAGCAGTAAGAAACCAGAAATCAATTACAAAAAAAAAATTTGGAAAAAACACAAACAGGTGAAGGCTAATCAACATGCTATAAACAACCAACAGGTCAAAGAAGAAATCAAAGAGGAAATAATAAATACCTGGAGAGAAGTAAGGATGGAAACACAACAGTTCCAAATCGTTGACGCACAACAAAAACAGTTCTCAGGGGGGAAGTTTATGGCACAAGCCAACCTCATCAAGCAAGAAAAATCTCAAACACACCATCTAACTGTACACCTAAAGGAACTAGAAAAAGAAGGAAAAAAGCCTAAAGTTAGTAAAAGAAAGGACATATGAACTAAGAGTTCCTTCTTTGAAAAGATGAACAAAATTGATAACCTGTTAGTCAGATTCTTCAAAGAAAAAAAGAGAGAGAAGGCCCAAATAAGTAAAATCAGAAAAGAAAGAGAAGAACTTACAACCAACCCCACAGAAATACAAAGAATTAAAAGAGTCCACTATGAACAATTACACACCAACAAATTGGACAACTTAGAAGAAATGGATAAATTCCTAGAATTATATGATCTTCCAAGACAGAATCAGAGAGAAATGGAAAATCCAAATGCATCAATTACTAGTAATGAAATTGAAATGGTAATAAGAAAACTCCTAACAAACAAAAGTCCAGGACCAGACGGCTTCACAGGTGGATTCTACAAACATTTAAAGAAGAATACCTATCCACAAACTATTCTAAAAACACTGTAATAGAATTCTTCCAAATTCACTTTATGAGGCTAGAATTTCCAGATACCAAAACCAAAGACAGCAGATAAAAAGAGAATTATAGGCCAATATCCTTGGCGAGTGTAGATGGCAAAGTCCTCAATAAAATATTAGCAAACCAAATTCAAAAATATATTTAAAGGATTGTATATCATGATCAGATAAGATTTATTCCACAGATGCAAGAATGGTTCAATATCTGCTAACCAAACAACATGATACACTAAATAACATGAAGAATAAAAAATATGATTATCTCAATTAATGCAGAAGAAAGCACTTGACAAAACTTGACATCTATTTACAATACAAACTCTCAACAAAGTGGGTATGGAAGGCACATATCTCAACATAATAAAGGCCATAAATGACAAACATCACACTCAAAAGTGAAAAGCTGGAGGTTTTCCCTCTAAAATCAGGAACAAAGCAAGGATATCAATTCTCAGCACTTTTAATCAACATAATATTGGAATCCTACTCACAGCAATCAGACAACAAAAAGAAGCAAAAGGAGTCCATTGGTAAAGAAAAAGTTAAACTGTTACTCTTTGCAGATGACATGATACTATATATGGAAAACATTAAACATTCCATCAAAAAAACTATTAGAACTAATAAATGAATTCAGTAAAACTGCAGGATACAAAATTAATACACAGGAATCTGTTGTATTTCTATATACTAATAATGAAGTAGCAGAAAAAGAAATTAAGAAAACAATCCACTGGGGCACCTGGGTGGCTCAGTTAGGCATCTGTCTTTGACTCAGGTTATGATCCCAGGACCCTGGGATCGAACTCCTCATTGGGCTCCCTGCTCAGTGGGGAGTCTGCTTCTCTCTCTCCCTCCCCTTGCTTGTGCTCTCTCTCTCACTCACTCTTTCTCTCTCTCAAATAAATAAAAAGATCTTTTTTCAAATTATTGAAGATTTTATTTATTTATTTGAAAGAGAGTGAGGGAGAGAAAGCACAAGTTGGGTGAGGGGTAGAGGGAGAAGCAGACTTCCCACTGAGCAGGGAGACCAACACAGGGCTGGATCCCAGGACTCTGGAATCATGACCTGATGTGAAGGCAGATACTTAACCAACCGAGCCACCCAGGTGCCCCTAAATAAACACATCTTTTTAAAAAAGAAATAAAATAATCCTACTTACAATTGCATCAAAAAATAATAAAATATCTAGGAATCAATTTAGCCAAGTAGGTAAAAGACCAGTACTCTATAAACGCTAAGATAATGATGAAAGAAATTAAACCTAACACAAATAGGTGTGCCTGAGTGGCTCAGTCAGTTGAGCAACTGCCTTTAGCTTGGGTCATGATCTCAGGGTCCTGGGATCAAGTCCCTGTTCAGTGGGGAATCTGTTTGTCCCTCACCCTCAGCCCTTCACCCACGCTCATACTCTCTCTCTCTCAAATAAATAAATAAGATCTTTAAAATGATAAAGATAACATGAATAAATGGAAAGATATACCATGCTCATGGATTGGAAGAATGTTGTTAAAATATTCATACTACCAAAAGCAATCTGCTGAATCAATGCAATCCCTATCAAAATACTAATAGTATTTTTTTAAGAACAAGAATAAATAGTCCTAAAATTTGTATGTAACCTCAAAAGATCCCAAATAGTCATGGCATCTTGAGAAAGAGAAACAAAGCTGGAAGTATCATACTCCCAGATTTCAAACCATACAACAAAGCTATAATAATCAGTATGGTACTGACATAAAAACAGACATATAGATCAATGGAACAGAGAACCTAGAAAGAAACCCACACTTATATGGGCAGACAAAGGAGGAGAGAATGTACAATGGGAAAAAGATGGTCTCTTCAATAAATAGGGATGGGAAAACTGGACAGTTACATGAGAAAGAAGGAAACTAGACAACTTTCTTATAGCATATTCAAAGTAAACTCTAAAAATGCATTAAAGACCTAAATATAAGGCTTAAAACAATAAAACCTCTAAAAGAAAACACAAAGTAAATTATTAGACATTAGTCTTTTTCTTTTGAGATTTTATTTTTAAGTAATCTCTACCCCCAACATGGGGCTTGAACTCACAACTCCAAGATCAAGAATCACATGCTACCAACTGAGCTGGCCAAACACCCATTAGACATCAGTCTTAACAATATTACTTTAAGAGGGTTCCCCTTTCTCTACAACTTCTCCAACATTTGTTGTTTCCTGCCTCATTAATTTTGGCCATTCTAACTGGTATAAGGTGGTATCTCAATGTGGTTTTGATTTGAATTTCCCTGATGGTTAATGATGTTGAAAAAAAAATATTTTAGAAATTTCTCCTCAGGCAGGGGCAACAAAACAAAAATAAATAATTAGAAATATAGCAAACTAAAAAGCTTTTGCACAGTGAAAGAAATCATCAATAAAATGAAAAGGCAGGGGTGCCTGGGTGGCTCAGTGGATTGGGCCTCTGCCTTTGGCTCGGGTGATGATCTCAGGGTCCTGGAACTGAGCCCCGCATCAGGTTCTCTGCTCAGCGGGGAGCCTGCTTCCCTTCCTCTCTTTCTACCTGCCTCTGCCTACTTGGTCTGTCAAATAAATAAATAAAATCTTTTTTAAAAAATGAAAAGGTAAATAGTAGAAGATGTTTGCAAATGCTGTGACATATAAGGAGTTAAAGCCCAGAATTTATAAAGAATCTATACAACTCAGGGTTAGTATCCAAAACATATAAAGAACTTCTACAAATCAACACCCAAAAAACAAATAATCCAATTTAAAAATAGGCAGAAGGCATGAACAGACATTTCTCCAAAGAAGATATCCAGATGGCCAACAGAGGAACCCGCTTGCACTATTGGTGGGAATGCAAGCTGGTGCAGCCACTGTGGAAAACAGTATGGAGTTTCCTCAAAAAGTTAAAAGTAGAACTGCCCTATCATCCAGTAATCATGCTACTGGGTATTTACCCCAACAATACAAAAACACCAATTCAAAGGGATACATGCACCCCTCTATAGAAACATTGTTTACAACAGCCAAATATGGAAGCAGCCCAAGTTCTGATCCACAGAAAAAAGAGTGAAGAAGTGGTACATGTATGTATGTATGAATGAATGAAACCTCACCATTGGCAATGACATGGTTGGAGCTAGAGAGTATAATGCTAAGTGAGATAAGTCAGGAAAAATAGCAAATATCATATGATTTCACTCATATGTGGAATTTAAAAAACAAAACAAATGAGCAAAAGAAAAAAGAGAGAGAGAGAGAAGCAAAGAAACAGATAAAAAAAAAAAAAGATTTTATTTAGTTTTTGAGAGAGAGAGCCTGCATGAGCTCAGGAGTGTGGGGGCAGAGGGAAAGGCAGACTCCTTGCTCAGCAAGAAGCCCAATGCAGGGCTCAATCTCAGGACCTTGAGATCATGACCTGAGCCAAAGGCAGAGGCTTAACCCACTGAGCCACCCAGGGGCCCTAAGAGACTCCTAACTGTTAAGAACAAACTGATGGTTACTAGAGGGATGGGTGAAACAGGGGATGAGGATTAAGGGGTACACTTGTCATGATGGGCACTAGGTGGGGTAAGAAAGCGTTGAATCACTACATTTTACACCTGAAATTAATACAACATTGGATGTTAATGATAAAAAAATTTTTAAAAGAACTCATACAACTCAACACTAATCATCATCATCATCTGATTTTTTTAAATGGGCAGAGGACTTGAATAGACATTTTTCCAACAATATACAAATGGACAACAGACATAAGACACTTGACATCACTGACCATCAGGGAAATGCAAATCAAAACTGTTGGGCTGGCAGGAAGGGCTACCAAAGATGGCGAAAGTTCCCGCCACACCACCTGAGCTCGGACAGGAGAACAAAGGACCAAGATGGCGAAAGTTCCCGCCACACCACCTGAGCTCGGACAGGAGAACAAAGGACCAAGATGGCGAAAGTTCCCGCCACACGACCTGAGCTCGGACAGGAGAACAAAGGACGAAGATGGCGAAAGTTCCCGCCACACCACCTGAGCTCGGACAGGAGAACAAAGGACCAAGATGGCGAAAGTTCCCGCCACACCACCTGAGCTCGGACAGGAGAACAAAGGCCCAAGCAGGAACCTGAGACCCCAGCCCTGGGCCCCTGTGGACCAATGGGATCCCGATGAGCAGGAGGGAT
>NC_081561.1:32811901-32887337 GCF_022355385.1 Mustela nigripes | reverse complement strand
ATCCAAATAAGGGAAACTTGCCAAAAGACCCCTGAGCTTTCCCCAAGACCCCTTAAAAGCCCCCTCCTCCCTGCCTTGGGCGCGACTTCCCCCACTCTGCTTTCCAGAGTTGCGGACCCTCGCCCGAGGGTGCCCACCTCCTCCCGGTGCAACTTTCTCGGCTCCCCTTCACCTGGGCCCTGAAACTTCACCGGAGAGAACCTTTAATAAACCTTGCCTTACACTCACTTTGCCTGGTGTTGTGTTTATCTCGTCGGAAAACCTTACAAAAACCATAATGAGCGCCCCCCTCACACCTGTCAGAATGACTCGTATCAAAAAGAAGAAATAACAAGTGCTGGCAAGGATGTGGAGAAAAGGCAACTCTTATGCACCGCTGGTGAGAATATAAATGGGTGTAGCCACTATGGAAAAGAGTAGGAAGATTCGTCAACACTAAAAATAGAAATACCATACAATCTAATGATTCCACTTCTTAGTATTTAACCAGAGAAAGTGTAAAAACTAATTCAAAAAGATAACTGCAGGTGCCTGGGTGGCTCAGTTGGTTGAGCAACTGCCTTCAGCTCAGGTCATGATCCTGGAGTCCTAGGATCGAGTCCCAAATGAGGCTCCCTGCTCAGCAGGGAGTCTGCTTCTCCCGCTGACTCTCTCCTTTCATTCTCAATCTCTCTCTCTCTCTCAAATAAATAAAATCTTAAAAAAAAAAAAAGATAACTGCACCCCTATGTTTTTTGCAGCATTATTTACAATAGCCAAGATACGAAAGCAGCCTCAGTGTCCATCCACAGATGGGCGGATAAAGACATGGTATATGTATACGAAAGGATATTACTCAGCCATCAGAGAGAATAAAATCTTGATTTGCAACAACATGGATGGACCCCCAGGGTATTGTGCTAAGTGAAATAAGTCAGACAGTGAAAGACAAATACCATGTGATTTCACTCATATGTGGGACCTAAAACAACAAATGAACAAACAGAACAAAACAGAAACAGACTCATGAACACAGAGAGCAAACTGTATTGCAAACCTGTTGCCAGAGGGAGGGGGTTAGGAGGAGGGCAAAAATAGGTGAAGGGGATTAAGAGGTACAAACTTCCAATCATAAAATACATAAGTGAGGGGAACATAAAGTAGAGCATAGGGAATGTACAGGCATACCCTGTTTTATTGCCTTTCGCCTCATGGCAATTTGCAGATATCGCGTTTTTCACAAATTCAATGTTCATGGCATCCGGGCACCCAGCAAGTCTATTGGTGCCATTTTTCCAACAGCATGTGTTCACTCTGTGTCTCTGTTAATTTTGGTAATTCTCATTATATTGCAAACTTTTTCATTATTATTATATTTTTAGGGTGATCTGTGCTCAGTGACCTTTAATGTGACTATTATAACTGTTTGGGGCCCCACCAACTGTGCCCATAGAAGATGGGAACTTAATAAATATTGCACGTGTTCCGAGTGCCAACCAGCTAGTCCCCTGTTTTTTTTTTCCCCTCTCCTTGGGACTCCCTATTCCCGGAGACACAATACTGAAATTAGGTCAATCAGTAACCCTACAATGGCCCCTTAGGGTTCAAGTGACAGGAAGAGTCACATGTTCCTTACTTAAGTGAAAGGCTAGCAATGATTAAGCTTGATGAGGAAGGCATGCTGAAAGCCAAGACAGGCCAAAAGCTAGGTCTCTCGCTACAGTTAGCCAAGTTGTGAATGCAAAGGAAAAGTTCTGGAAGGAAATTGAGCATTACTCCAGTGAACGCATGCATAACAAGAAAGCGAAACAGCCTTACCGCTGATATGGAGGTTTGCATGGTCTGGATGGAAGATCAAGCAAGTCACAACCGTCCCTTAAGTCAAAGCCTGACCCAGAGCAAGGCCCTCGCTCTCTTCAGTTCTGTGAAGGCTGAGAGAGGTGGGGGAGGCCGCAGGAGAAAAGTCTGAAGCTAGCAGAGGTGGCTTCATGCGGATTAAGCAAAGAAGCTGTCTCTGTAACACAAAAGTGCAAGGGGAAGCAGCAGGTATGGAGCGAGTTCTCCAGGAGACGTAGCTCTGATCATCCATGACAGGGCTACACTAGACAACAGCTTTTCAGTGTAAATGAAACGGCCTTCTATCAGAAGAAGATGTCATCTAGGATTTTCATGGTTAGAGAGGTCAATGCCTGGCTGCAAAGCTTCAAAGGAAGGAGTGACTCTGGTCAGGGGCAGCTGGTGACTTCAAGTTGAAGCCAGGGCTCAAGGATCATTCCAAAATCCTAGGGTCCTCAAAAATTAAGCTAAATCGACTTTGCATGTGCTCTTATGAATGGAACAAAGCCTGGATGACAGCACACCTGTTTCCAACACGGTTTACTGAATATTTAAAGCTCACTGTTGAGAACTCCTGCTCAGAAAAAAAAGATTCTTTTCAAAACAAATAATACATTATATGCTAGTAAGAATAAATAGCCAAAAAACCCCACCAAAAAAAAAAAAAAAAAAAAAAAAAAAGATTGCTCATTGACAGTGTCCCTGGTCACCCAAGAGCTGTGATGGAGATGTTTCCACGCCTGCCAACACAACATTCGTTCCACAGACCATGGATCAAGGACTCATTTCAACTTGCAAGTCTTATTACTTACGGAATACACTTCATAAGGCTAGCGCTGACAAAGAAAGAATGATTCCTCTGATGGATCTGGGGAAAATAAACTGGAAAACCTCTATAAAGGATTCACCACCTAGATGCCATTAGGAGCATTTGCGGTTCCCAGTAAGAGGTCAAAATATGAACATGAACAGGAGTTAGGAAGAAGATGATTCCAACCTTCATGGAGGACTATGAGGGGCTCAGGACTTCAGAGGAGGAAGTGATTGCAGGTACAGTGGAACTAGCTAGAGACATAGAGTCAGAAGTGGAGCCTGAAGATGGGGCTGAGCTGCTGTGATCTCATGATCCAACTTGAGTGGATGAGGAGTTGAAAGAAAGTGATTTCTTGAGACGGAATCTACTCCTGGTGAAGATGCTGTGAAGATTGTTGAAATGTTGCCAAAGCATTTAGAATATTCCATAAACATAGTTGATAAAGCAGTGGCAGGGTTTGAGAGGACAGACTCCCAATTTTGAAAGAAGTTGTTAAGCATCTGCCTTCAGCTCAGGTCATGATCCCAGGGTCCTGAGACCGAGCCCTCCATCAAGCTCCCTGCTCCTTGGGGAGTCTGCTTCTCCCTCTCCCTCTGTTGCTCCCCTTCTTGTGCTCTATCTCTCTGTTAAATAAATCAGTAAAATATTTTTAAAAAGAAGAGAGAGAGAGAGAAGTTCTGCTGTGCATAAAATGCTATCAAACAGCATCAGCTACTACAGAAAAATTGTTCGTGGAAGGGAGAGTATATCAGTGTGAGAAACGTCATTGTTGTCTTAAGAAAACAGCCACCCCAGCCTTCAGCCACCATCACCCTGATCAGTCAGCAACCATCAACATGGAACAGGACACGGCCCCAGCAAAAAGATTACAACTCACTGAAACCTCATGCTGGTTATCATTTTTTAGCAATAAAGTATTTTTTTATTTAAGACCTAGATTTTGTTAGACACAATGTTATTGCGCGCTTACAAGACCAGAATGTAGTGTAAACATAACTTTTATAGGCACTAGGAAACCAAAAAATTCACTTGACTTGCTTTATTGGGATATTTGCTCTATTGTGAAGATCTGGAACTGAACCCACGCTATCTCTAAGACAAACTGTAATCACTTTGCAGGGTGATAGATGGTAACTAGATTTATCATGGTGATCATTTAGTACCATATATAAAGGCTGAATCACCATGATGTGCACCTGAAACTAATTTAATATTGTATGTCAATTACAATTTTTTTTTTTTTTAGGTAGAGAGAACTCACTTAGGAGCAACATGGAGAGGAGATAGAGAAACTTAACATCCTTTGCCAATGAACCTAGAGCTACCCGAAGTCCTGAGCTACAACAGAGAGAGCACGAAAAGCAGCAGCAATCAAGCAAAGGAACTGAAGAAAGATGGCAGAGGGTGCCTATATGATGATGGTAACAACACAGGGACACCTGGGGGGGTCGGTTGGTTGAGTGTGTGCCTTTGGCTCAGGTCACAATCCCAGGGTCCAGGGATCGAGCCCTGCATTGGGCTCTCTGCACCATGGGGAGTCCCCTTGCCCCTCTTCCTCTGCCTTTCCCTTCCACTCATGCTCTCTCTCTATCTCTCTTCTCTCAAATAAATAAATACAATCTTAAAAAAAAAAAAAGTAACAAAACAGTAAAAAACATACTTACGTAGCATTTACAATGAAGCTGAGGCTCAGGAAGGGCAACCGTCCCAGGTCATGCAGCATTCGGCAGAGGCTCAATTCAAACATGGGCCGTCTGGCTCCAGACTCTGTGTTCATGATCTCTCTGTCCCATGTAGACTCGTTTCACACTGTCTCACACACATACACGAATGTGAGAAGCAGCAAAGTACATGCCTTGAGAGTGAGGAGGGCGCCCTCCGGGGCAAAAAAAAATCTGTTTGCAGCAGTGGGAGCAGGTCACCAGCTGGTAGCAAGAACCTCCCTGGTCCTGTTTTTGTCCTAATGAACAGCTGGGGAAGGGCTGATGGAGGAATCACACAGGTGAACCGTGTGCAGTGGATTAAAGATGGCTACCTTTTCTTCCCCGCTCTTCCCAGAGTCCAGTCAATTTCCCTCCCTTTCAATCAGCAGGCTCGGAGACATGTTACAATCCACACAACGTGTCGTTAGGGATTTTCTGTAACATTCAAGGCTGGTCTTTAAGAGATCTGCCATTTCCACCTTTGCTCCTTGAACCACTTCTTCTTGGAACCCAGCTGCGGTGCTGTAAGGAAGGCTGAGTTGTCACAGAGAAAGGTCCCTACCAAGGACCAGCCAGGGTAGTGAGCAATCACGGAAAGGACAACCCCAGCTGAGCTTCTGGGTTACATATTAGAGCTCCAGCATGCCTCCTGAACCCTGATTGAGAGAGAGAATTGGGGGCAAATAAATGGTTGCCTCTGTTTTAAGTCAATGATTTGGGGTAGTTTGTAATACAACAATAGTTAATCGAAATAACATGTGTGCAGAAATCAGCTCCTGTGATGGAAGAAGAGCCTCACCAATTTTGTTGATCTTAAAATACAACTTTTGGTTGCCTTGATTTTCTTTCTTGTTTCCTATTCTCTCTATTTTATTTATTTTCACTCTAATCTTTATTATTTTATTACCTCTGCTTGTTTCGGGTTTTGCTTGATCTTCCTTTTCTAGTTTGTTAGGGTGGAAGGTTAAGTTATGGGTTTGAGATCTTTCTTTTTTCCTATAGGCACTCACGGCTATAAATCTCCTTCCCAGCATTGCTTTCACTGCATTCTGGAGAGATGCTTTGGCATGGGGCATTTTTGTTTTCATTTACCTCAGAGTATTTTCTAATTTCCCTTGTGATGTCTTCTTCGACTCATGGGTTATTTAGGATTATGTTGTTTAATTTCCACATATCTGTGAATCTTCCAGATTTCCTTCTGGTATTAATTTCTAATGTCATTCCATTGTGGTCAGAACACACTCTGTATGATTTCACATTTTAAATTTATTGAGGCTTGTCTTATGACCTAACATATGGTCAATCCCAGAGAATGTTCCATTCCACTTGAGAAGAATGTGTGTTCTGCTATTCTTGGATGGCTTGTTTGAGAAATATCTGTTGGGTCTAGACGGTTTATATTGTTGTTCAAGTCTTCTATTTCCGTGTGGATCTTCTATTGAGTTGTTCTATCCATTATTGGAAGTGGGATATTGATGTTTCCAACTATCGTTGTTGAATTGTCTATTTCTCCCTTCAATTCTCTCAGTTTTTGCTCCATGGGTCTTGAGGGTCTGGGAGATATATGTTTATAATTATTTTGTTTCCTTGATGGAGTGACCCATTTATCATTATAAAATAACATTCTTATCTCTAATTTTTGTCCAAAAGTCTTTTTTGGCTGATATTTATGTAGCTACTCTACCCCTCTTTTGGTTTCTATTTACATGATAAATCTTTTTCCCATCCATTTATTTTCAATTTATTTGTGTCTTTGAGTCTAAAATGTGTCTCTTGTAGACAGCATATAGTTAAAACAGTTTTCAAATTCATTCTGTCAATCACTTTCAACTTGAATGCCTAATATTATTTACATTAATATAATTACAAATACAGTAGGATTTACACTTTGCTATTTGTTCTCTGTATGTCTCAATGTCTTGACATCTTGCCTTTTTCTCTATTCCTCCATCACTGCCTATTTGTGTTAAATAGCAATTTTTTTAAATATAATTTTTTATTTTTTATAAACATATATTTTTATCCCCAGGGGTACAGGTCTGTGAATCACCAGGTTTACACACTTCACACCACTCACCAAAACACATACCCTCCCCAATGTCCATAATCCCACCCCCTTCTCCCAACCCCCCTCCCCCCAGCAACCCTCAGTTTGTTTTGTGAGATTAAGAGTCACTTATGGTTTGTCTCCCTCATGCTTAGCGAAATAAGTCAAGCGGAGAAAGACAACTATCATATGATCTCCCTGATATGAGGAAGTGGTGATGCAACATGGGGGCTTAAGTGGGTACGAGAAGAATAAATGAAAGAAGATGGGATTGGGAGGGAAATAGCAATTTTCTAATGTAACATTTTACTTCCCATATATATGAATTAAAATGTACATATTTAGAAATATATATATAACATTTTGATTCTCATTATACATATAGATAATATATATATATTACTTAGTGCTTGCCATAGGGATTACAATTGACATCTTAATATATAATAGAGTTCAGATTAATACCGACTACAATATAGTGATACATTAAAAATACATATTTGGTCATCTCTGATATATCTGGGCTTCATCCACAGTTCCTAAAAACACTTCAGAGCCATAAAGTTGAGCTGAGTGTCTTATTACTAACAGCAGTGTTTTTTGGACCCCACTTGAGGGCAGGGGCTTGTTGCCAGAAAGATCAGCCATATGATTAGAGGGTTGGAACTTTCTATCACATCCCAACCTCCAGGGAGGGTAGAGGGGCTGGAGGTTGAATCAGCCAATGACCAGTGACTTAGTCAATCATGACCATGTAGAGAATTGAACGTGGAGATGCAGGGAAAATGGCAAGACGAGAGTGTGCATGGAAACTCCCCAGAATGTAGACAGTAAGTCTAGGTAACATCTGTCCCCATACATAGTTACAATTTTTTTGTGTGTGATAAGAACTTTTTTTAACGCTATTTTTCAAATTCCAGTTAGTTAATATACAGTGTAATATTAGTTTCAGGTGCACAATATAGTGATTCAACACTTCCACCCGTCACCCGGTGTTCATCACCAGTGCTCTCCTTAATCCCCATCATCTGTTTCATCCACTCCCCCACCCCCACCCCTCTGGCAACCATCAGTTCTCTCGAGTTAAGAGTCTGTTTCTTGGTTTGCCTCTCTCTCTCTTTTTTCCCCTTTGCTCATTTATTTCATTTCTTAAATTCCACATATGAGTGAAATCATATGGTATTTGTCTTTTTCTCACTGTCTTCTTTTGCTTAGAACAACACCAACTCCATCCATGTGTTGCAAATGGCAAGATTTTGTTCTTTTTTATGGCTGAGTCATAGCCCATTGTATATATACACCACACCCTCTCCATCCATTCATCTTGTAATAAGAACTTTGAAGATCTGCCCTGTTAGCAACTTTCAAATATGCAACATGATATTATTATTATTTTTTTAATATTTATTTATTTATTTGAGAGAGAGAAAGTGAGACAGAGCATGAGCGAGGAGAAGGTCAGAGAGAGAAGCAGACTCCCTGTGGTGCTGAGAGCCCGATGCGGGACTCGATCCCAAGACTCCAGGATCATGACCTGAGCCGAAGGCAGTCGTCCAACCAACTGAGCCACCCAGGCATCCCAGCAACATGGTATTATTAACTCTAGTCCCTGTGCTGTACATACATCCCCGTGACTTACTTATTTTATAACTGGAAGTTTGTACCCTTTGACCCCCTTCGCCCATTTCTCCCACCCTTCACTTAGATCTTTAGAAATGGCTTTCTTAATTCTTTAATCATATCTAAAATAATTGACTTGAAGTCCTTTTTTTTTTTCTAGTAGGTTCAATTCTGGACTTCAGGAATGATTTCTATCAATTGCTTTTGTTCTGTGCATGGGCCATACTTGGTTGCTCCTTTCCATGTCTGATAATTCTTTGTTGGAAAATGGACATGTTCGGCAGTATACTGTGGCAATTCTGGAAATCAGAATCTCTCCCACACACACATACACAGTCTATTATAATTGTTTGTTGTTAGTGTTGTCGTTTGTTAGGTGATGTTTCTGAACTGATTATGTAAGGTATGTGTTCTTTGTTGTATGTGGCCACTGAAGTCACTTCTTGGTTAGCTTACTGGTCAGCAAATGATTACACAGATATTTTCTTAACTACATGAAATCAACAAGTCTCCTAATCTTTGTCAAGGAGTTCTATGTTCAAATTGGAGCATGGTTTTGAAAATCAACTGACTACTCTTCCTTTTTTTAAAAAAAAAAAATATTTTATTTATTTGACAGAGATCACAAGCCGGCAGAGAGGCCGGCAGAGAGAGAGATCGCAAGTAGGTGGGGAGAGAGGGAGGCAGGCTCCCCGCCGAGCATAGAGCCGGATGTGGGACTCGATCCCAGGACCCTGAGATCATGACCTGAGCTGAAGGCAGAGGCTTTAACCCACTGAGCCACCCAGGCACCCCTGACTACTCTTCCTTACATGAAGACTCAAAGTCAGACAAAGGTGGGAGCCTAGAACATTCTGAGGTCTTTCCTCATCATGCATTTAGCTTTGGACATATTCACAATCCTACAAATGAATGCATGTGGCCTTCCAGATTCCCAGGAATATCTCAGAGTTTTTCAAGACCCCTCTAGACATCTCACTTCCCAGATTTTCCTACTAATAGCATATATTCCAACCACTGTCCACTGCCTCAGGAAGTCACAAAGTTTCTTTTCAATTGCCTATAATTGCTTTTAACAAACACGCACAACAACCTGCACCAGGAAAAGGCTTTACGCACTGGGTGAATTCTGAGTCAGGTCAAATACAGAGATAGCCTTAGAAGGGGGAGTCTTCCAAGGAGCCACTAGACTGGTCAAATAAAAGTAATCCTGTGAGAATGAGGCTGTGAAGTAGCTCTACCCCCATTCTTCTCCCTTCAATGGCTGCCATGTTGCCGGTTTCCACAGTGAGTATAGTTTGTTAATTTCCAAAGCTACTTCAGAGTGGGAGAGTAACAGATGGCCTCAGGGACAAGTTAAAACACTAAAAAGCTGGGCACCTGGGAGGTTCAATGTGTTAAGTGTCTGACCTCAGCTCAGGTCATGATCTCAGGGTCCTGTGATGGAACCCCACATCAAGTAACACATTGGGCTCCCTGTTCAGCGGGGAGTCAGCTTCTTCCTCTCCCTCTGTCTGCCACTCCCCCTGTTTGTATTCTCTCTCTGTATCCAGTAAATAAATAAAGACTTTAAGAAAAATAAAAATTTAAAAAATAAAACACTGAAAAGCTCAGAGGATTCTGGGAATATGGGGCAGAGTAGGAAGCACCAGGAATAGTCTCCCTACGTATACAGCAGCTGCACTGGCAAAATCTGTCTGATGTAACATTTTGGAACTCTGGAATCTATGGAAGGCTAGCAGCTTCCAGGAAAAGACATGGATGACAAATTGCAGTTAATTTCATTAAATCTCAGCCCTTATCACAGCTACCTATCTCTTTCCCACAGTCATGTGGTTGGAAACTGTACAAATTATCCAGGAACAACTATACAAAGCCTGCGTGAAGCTAGGGAGGGCAAAAAGGACCTTAATCTCCAAATAGTAGGTATCTATGTACTGATGGATTATTACTGCTTCTGATTATAGAGGCACAAAGAAGCAGACAGCCATTGTTGCAATTGTGCAAGCTTCTCCCTCTCTAGGTCAGGTGACTGCCAAGAAGATTTAAAGGGCTAGCACACTTCCCCCTCATCCCTTATCTTTCATATTTCTCCTTTTGGGAGCCAGTCTTTAAAGATTAGGACATTCAGGGGTGCCTGGTTACTCAACCAGTTAAGTATCTGACTTCAGCTCAGGTCTTGATCTTTGGGTCCTGGGATAGAGCCCCACGTCAGGCTCCCCACTCAGCAGGGAGTCTGCTCGTCCCACTCCCTCTCCCTCTGCTCCTCCCCCTGCTCATGCTCTCTCTGCCTCTCTCTCAAATAAATAATAAAATCTTGAAAAATAATAATTTTTTAAAAGATTAGGATAGTCAAACGCATATACAGGGAAAATTAGAGAGTAACCACAAATGCCCAGGGAAAGACTGAAAAAAAAAAAAAAACCCAAAACCTGAGAAGACACTAAGTTTATACCTCAGGCTGATAAGCAGCACAGTGACAGCCTACAGCAACCAGAAGAGAAAACAATAAACAAAAACCGTAGTGGGCAATCCCTTGTGTCCCTTCCCTCCTTGAAAGCTTTGTACTATCAGTCTGCTCTTGCTCAATACATATTGCTTTGCTGCCCACCACTCTGTCTGGTGTGACCAAGAGCTGTGGATACCAAGGAGAAAAAAATCCTATAATAATACTGAAGCATCTATTACTGAATGAGATTCATGCAAGGGACTCTTTTGACAAATACAGGTTTTTTATATCTTTAAGACCATAAAACTGGAATGGGTGCAGGATATTTGGGAACCTGGAGAAGAGGAATTCACCCAAATCCACAGGACAAACGTCTCTACCATTAATGACCACCAAAACCTGTACAATCCAAAACCTGATCCCTCCTTCTCAGGATGGCATATTCTGTATATATCTATGAGGTCCATCTGGTCCAATGTGTCATTCCTAGAAACCTATAAACTTCTAAAACTGAATCAGGAAGAAATTGACAACCTGAATAGACCAATATCTAGTAACAAGATTGAAACAGTGATCAAAAACCTCCCAAAAAACAAGAGCTCAGGACCTGACAGATTCCCTGGAGAATTCTACCAAACATTCAAAGAAGAAATAATACCTATTCTCCTGAAGCTATTTCAAAAAATAGAAAGAGGGGTGCCTGAGTGGCTCAGTGGGTTAGCACTCTACCTTCAGCTCAGGTCAGGATCTCAGGGCCCTGGGATCAAGCCCTGCATTGGGCTCTCTGCTCAGCAGGGAGCCTGCTTCCCCCTCTCTCTCTGCCTGCCTCTCTACCTACTTGTGATATCTCTCTCTCTCTCTCTCTCTCTCTGCCTGCCTCTCTGCCTACTTGTGATATCTCTCTCTCTCTCTCTCTCTCTGCCAAATAAATAAATTAAAGATTAAAAAAAAATAGAAACAAAAGGAAAACTTCCAGACTGTTTTTATGAAGCAAGCATTACCCTGATCCCCAGACCAGGCAAAGACCTCACCAAAAAGGAGAATTTCAGACCAATATCCTTGATGGATATGGATGCCAAGATTCTGAACAAGATCCTAGCTAATAGGATCCAACAGTACATTAAAAAGATTATCCACCATGACCAGGTGGGACTTATCCATGGGATGCAAGGGTGGTTCAGCATTCACAAATCAATCAACGTGATAGAACAAATCAATAAGAGAAGAGAGAAGAACTACATGGTCCTCTCAACTGATGAAGAAAAAGCATTTGACAAGATACAGCATCCATTCCTGATTAAAATGATTCAGAGTATAGGAATAGAGGGAACATTCCTCAACTTCATAAAATCTGTCTATGAAAAACCCACAGCAAATATCATCCTCAGTAGAGAAAAACTGACAGCCTTCCCTTTGAGATCAGGAACATGACAAGGATGCCCACTCTCGCCACTGTTGTTCAATATAGTATTGGAAGTCCTAACAACAGCAATCAGACAACAAAAAGAAATAGAAGGCACTCAAATAGGCAAAGAAGAAGTCAAACCGTCTCTTTGCAGATGACATGATACTTTATAAGGAAAACCCAAAAGACTCCACCCCCAAACTACTAGAACTTGTACAGCAATTCAGGAATGTGGCAGGATACAAAATCAATGTACAGAAATCAGTTGTTTTCTTATACACTAACAATGAAAATATAGAAAAGGAAATGAGAGAATTGATTCCATTTACTATAGCACCAAGAACCATAAGATACCTGGGAATAAACCTAACCAAAGAGGTAAAGGATCTGTACTCAATTAACTAGAGAACACTTATGAAAGAAATTGAAGAAGACACAAAAAGATGGAAGACCATTCCATGCTCATGGATCAGAAGAATAAATTGTTAAAATGTTTGTATTGCTGAGCAATCTATACTTTCAATGCCATTCTGATCAAAATTCCACTGGCGTTTTTCAAAGTGCTAGAACAAACAATCCTAAAATTTGTATGGAACCAGAAGAGAGCCTGGATTGCTAAGGAAATGCTGAAAAAGAGAAACAAAACTGGGGCCTCACGTTGCCTGATTTCAAGCTTTACTACAAAGTTGTGATTACCAAGACAGCATGGTACTGGCACAAAAGAGACACATAGACCAGTGGAACAGAGTAGAGAGCCCAGGTATGGACCCACAACTCTATACTCAAATAATCTTCGACAAAGCAGGAAAAAATACCCAGTGGAAAAAAGACAGTCTCTTCAATAAATGGTGCTGGGAAAATTAGACAGCTACATGTAGAAGAATGAAACTCGACCACTCTCTTACACCATACACAAAGGTAAACTCAAAATAGATAAAAGACCTCAACATGAGGCAGGAATCTATCAAAATCCTAGACAAGAACAGAGGCAGTAATCTCTTCGACACCAGCCATAGCAACTTTTTCAAGATATGTCTCCAAAAGCAAAGGAAACAAAAACAAAATGAACTTTTGGGATTTCATCAAGATCAAAAGCTTCTGCACAGTAAATGAAAGTCAACAAAACAAAGAGGCAACACATGGAATGGGAGAAGATATTCACAAATGACGCCATACACAAAGGGCTGGTATCCAAGATCTGTAAAGAACTCCTCAAACTCAACACACACAAAACAGATAATCACATCAAAAAATGGGCAGAAGACATGAACAGATACTTCTCCAAAGAAGATATATGAATGGCTAACAAACACATGAAAAAATATTCATCATCATTAGCCATCAGGGAGATTCAAATCAAAACCACATTGAGATACCACCTTACACCAGTTAGAATGGCCAAAATTAACAAGACAGTAAACAACACATGTGGGAGAGGATGTGGAGAAAGGGAAAACCTCCTACACTGTGGTGGGAATGCAAGGTGGTGCAGCCACCTTGGAAAACATTGTGGAAATTCCTTAACAAATTAAAAGTAGAGCTTCCCTAAAGATACCCCAAAGATACTTATTTACCCCAAAGATACTTATGTAGTGAGAAGAAGGACCATCTGTACTCCAATGTTCATAGCAGCAATGGCCGCAGTCGCCAAACTATAGAAAGAACCAAGATGCCCTTCAACAGATGAATGAATAAAGAAGATATGGTCTACATATACGATGGAATATTATGCCTCCATCAGAAAGGATGAATACCCAACTTTTTTATCAACATGGACAGTACTGGAAGATATTATGCCAAGTGAAGTAAGTCATGCAGAGAGAATCAATTATCATATGGTTTCACTTACTTGTGGAGCATAAGGAATAACACGGAGGACACTGGAGATAGAGAGAAGTGATTTGGGGAAAATTGGAGGGGGAGACAAACCATGAGAGACTGCAGACTCTGAGAAATAAATTGAGGGTTTTGGAGGGGAGGGTGAGCCTGGTGGTGGGTATCATGGAGGCCACATATTGCATGGAGCACTGGGTGTGGTGAATAAACAATGAATGCTGGAACACTGAAATGAAATAAAATAAAATAAAATGAAAAAATATATAAACTGCCCTAAAATTAATAAAAACTTTTCATGTTGAAATCAAATAAACAACTAAATAACTAAGGGGAAAAAAAGCAGTAGCTCCATCAAACCCTGGAGAAAGGGGAAAGAGTACTGATTTCCAGAGTTAATAACACATTATTTGATTCAAATAACCGATATTCAATCAAAAAAAGTCACAAGACATACAAAGAAATGACAAAGTATTGCCCGTTTCAAAAAATAATAATTTAACATAATTTTTCTCTGAAAAAGATCTAGTGGTAGATATAACACAATGATTTTAAAACAAATTTCTTATATATGTTTCAAGAACTCAAGGAACATATGAAAAAAGTCAAGAAAATAATGTATAAACAAAATGGAAATATCAAGAAAGAGAGAGAAAACTTAAAAAGAAACCAAAAAGCAAATCTGGATCTGACAAGGATCTTAATGAAAATGAAAAATTCACTAGATAAATTCAAAGGCAGAAGAAGAATCAGTGAACTTTAAGACAGGACACTAGAAATTACTGAGGCCAAGGAACGGAAAGAAAAAGGATTGAAGAAAAATGAACAGAATCTAAGGGACCTGTGGGATACCATCAAGTAGGACAACTTACACATCATGACAGCCCAGATGAGAGAGAATGGGACAAGAGAACAATAGAAATAATGATGGCTGAAAACTTCCTAAATTTGATGAAATACAGAACATAAACATCCAAAAAGCTCAATGAATTCCAAATAAAATGAACTCAAAGAGAACCACACCAAGATACTTATAATCAAACTTTCTTTTTCTTTAAAGATTTTATTTATTGATTTATTTGAGAGAGAAAGAGAGCGTGCAAGCCGTGGGGAGGAGCAGAAGGAGCGGGAGAGGGAGAAGCAGAATCTGTGCTGAGCACCTTCAACCAACTGAGCCACCAGCCTCCGTATATCAAACATTTAAAACCCAAAGGCAATGAGAAACCTTGAAACCTGAAAGAAAGAAAGAAAGAAGCGAATCATCACATACAAGCCACCCTCATGAACAGATTTCTCATCAAAAATTTTGAGGGCAAGAGAAAGCAAGCCAAAATAAAAAACTGTAGACCAAGATTCCTATATCCAAATCTGAGGGAGAAATCAAGACATTCCCAGGTAAAGAAAAGCTGAGGGAGTTTGTGACCGCTGGACCTGCCCTGCAAGAGTTGCTCAAAGGAGCTCTACAAGGTGAAATGAAGACACTGGACAGACAGTACCTCAAAGTCAGGAAGAGATATAAAGATATCAATAATAGTATGGGCAATTATAAATGCTAGTATTATTGTAACAAGGGTTTGTAACTACTTTTTGTTTTCTACACGGTTTAAGACTCTACATTTTTAAAAATTATTAGTGTAAAAATAGTCTTCCTACTACTGTAACTTTGGTTTGTGACACCAAAGCTTGTTTTCAACATAATTTAGGAGACTAATGTATTCTGAAGAATTATTCATTTATGTTTCTGGTCATACACTATACAAAGATGTAATATGTGATATCAAAAACCCACAGGGGTGAGGACAGAGCTGTAAAGGAACAGAGTTTTTGTATGTTACTGAAGTTAGGTTGCTATAAATTCAAATTTGAATGTCATGACTTTAGGATGTTAATTATAATTCCCATGGTAACCACAAAGGAAACAGCTACAGAGTAGACACAAAAGGGAATTAAGGAGGAGTTTAAACATTGCACTATTTAAAAAGCTAACTAAGGGCACCTGGGTGGCTCAGTGGGTTAAGCCGCTGCCTTCGGCTCAGGTCATGATCTCAGGGTCCTGGGATCAAGCCCTGCATTGGGCTCTCTGCTCAGCAGGGAGCCTGCTTCCTCCTCTCTCTCTCTGCCTACTTGTAATCTCTCTCTGTCAAATAAATAAATAAAATCTTAAAAAAAAAAAAGCTAGCTAAACACAAAAGAAGACAGGAATTCAGGAAATGAAGGACAAAAAAATGTTATATGACATGTAGAAAACAAATAGCAAGTTCCTTCTCCACTGTAAATACTTTAAGTGTAAATGGATTCAAGTCTTCAATCAAATGACACCTGCATAAAAGCATAGCTCTAACTAGATAATATCTGCAAGAGACTCACTTGAGATCCAGACAGAAACGGGTTGAAAATGATAGAATAGAAAAATATATTCCATGCAAATAGTTACCAAAAGAGAGGAGTGGCCATACTACAGCAGCCAGAATGACTTGGGAAAAAAAAAAGTTTACAAGAAACAAAGGACAGTATACATCAGTAAAAGTCTCAAGGGGCCCCTTGGTGACTTAGACAGCTAGGCACCCAACTCTTGATCTCAGCTCAGGTCTTGATCTCAGGGTCATGAGTTCAAGTCCTATGTTAGGCTCCATACTGGGCTACATAAAAATAAAAATAAACAAATAATAATAAAAGATTCAATACAGGGGCGCCTGGGTGGGCTCAGTGGGTTAAAGCCTCTGCCTTAGGCTGGGGTCATGATCCCAGGGTCCTGGGATCGAGCCCCGCATCAGGCTTTCTGCTCAGCGGGGAGCCTGCTTCCTCCTCTCTCTCTCTGCCTGCTTCTCTGCCTACTTGTGATCTCTGTCTGCCAAATAAGTGAATAAAATCTTTAAAAAAAAATTCAATACAGCAGGAAAATAAAACAATTATAAACATTTATGTACCTAATAACAAACCATCAATATATATGAAGAAAAACCTAACAGGGTTGAAAGGAGAAATAGGTCCCTATCCCCACTAGTGCATGCACGTTCCCTTGCTCTCTCAAATAAATAAATTAGTCCCCCCCCAAAAAAGCAGAGACAGGGACACCTTTCTGGCTCAGTCTGAAAAGCATGCAACTCTTAATCTTGAGGTCATGATTTTGAGTCCCACATGCAGTATAGAGATTACCTAATAAATAAAACTTTATTTTTTCTTTTTTAAAAGATTTTACTTATTTATTTGACAGAGAGAGACACTGTGAAAGAGGGAACACAAGCAGGGGGAGCAGGAAAGGGAGAAACCAGGCTTCCCGCTGAGCAGGGAGCCCAATGTGGGGCTCAATCCCAGGACCCTGGGATCATGACCTGAGCTAAAGGCAGATGCTTAACCGACTGAGCCACCCAGGCACCCCAAATAAATAAAACTTTTTAAAAAGGCAGACCCAGGAATACAGAGAACAAATTGATGGTTGTCAGAGGGAAGGGTGGAGGATGGACAAAATGACTGAAGGGGAAACACAAGGTTCCAATTATGGGATAAATAAGTCATGAAAATGAAAAGTACCACAAAGAAAATATAGTCAATGATATTGTAATAACATTTTATGGTGACAGATGGTAGCCACACTTGTGGTGAATATAACACTTGATCTTAGCCAAAAGGCCGAGAAGCGATGTGGTGAATATAACAGATAGACACACCTGAAATTAATATAACCTTGTGTGCCAACTATACTACAATTTAAATGAAAAAATGAAGGGGTGCCTAGGTGGCTCACTGGGTTAAGCATCAGCCTTCAGCTTCAAGTCATAATCCCAGTGTCCTGGAATAGAGGCCCACATTGGGCTCCCTGATGAGCAGGGAGCCTGTTTCTCCCTCTCCCTCTGCCTATACCTCCCCCTGCTAGTGTGCTTGTGCATGCACACGCGTGTAAACCTGCGCTCTCTCTCTCTCTCTCTCTATTAAATTAATTAATTAATTAATTAATTAATTTTTAAAGAATGAAGAGAGGGAATACTTCCGAACTCACTTTACAAGGTAAGAATTACTCTGATACCCTAGTCAGATGAGGGTATAACCAGAAAATTAGAGGCCAGTATCCCTGATGAACACAGATGCAAAATCCTCAAAATATTACCAAACCAAATTCAGTAATGCATTAAAAGGATCAGACACCATAATCAACTGGGATTTATCCCCAGGAAGCAAGGATCATTCAACATCTACAAATCAATCAATATGATCTACTACATTAACTAATAAAGGATAAAAATAATATCATCATCTCAATAGGTTGCAGAACAAGCATTTGGCAAAATACAACATCTGTTTATGATGAAAACTCTCAGCAAAGTGAGTATCAAGAGCACATACTTCAACATAATAAAGACTGTATGTGACAGGCCCACAGCTAACATCCTACTCAATGATAAAAAACTGACAGCTCTTCCTCTAAGATCAGAAACAAGACAAGAAGTGTCACTCAGCACTTGTACTCAACATAGTACTGGAAGTCCTAGCCAGAGCAACTAGGTAAGAAAAAGAAATAAAAGCCAACCAAATCAGAAAGGAAGAAGTAAAACTGTCACTATTTGCCAATGACAAGATATAGAAAACCCTAAAGATCCCATCAAAACAAGCAAACAAACAAAAACCCAGAACAAACAAATTCAGTAAGCTTGCAGGATACAAAATCAATATACAAAAATTTTTTGCTTTTTTATATACTAATAATGAGCTACCAGAAAAAGAAATTAGGTGAACAGTGCCGTTTATAATTATTTCAAAAAGTTATAAAATACTGAGTAATAGATTTAACCAAGAACATGAAAGACTGCTACTTTGAAAACTCTAAGACACTAATGAATGCACAAATAAATGGAAAGATATTCAATGCTAATGGAATGGAAAAAATATATTGTTAAAATGTCCATACTACCCAAGGCAATCTACAGGTTCAACATAATCCCTATCAAAATTCCAAAGGCATTTTTCACAGAAATATAACAAACAACCCTAAAATTTGTATGGAACCACACAAGACCCCAAAAAGCCAAAGCAGTCTTGAGAAAGAACAAAGCTGCAGGTATCACATTCCTGAATTTCAAACTACATTACAAAGCTATCGTATCAAAACAGTATGGTATTGGCACTAAAACACATACATAGATCAATGAAATAAAACAGAGAGCCCAGATATAAACCCACACATAGATGGTGCCAGAATTTACAATGGAGAAAGGACAGTCTCTTCAATAAATGGTGCTGGGCAAACTGGACAGCTACATGCAAAAGATGAAACTAGGGGTGCCTGGGTGGCTCAGTCTTCAGCTCAAGTCATGGTCCCAGGGTCCTGGGATCGAGCCCCGCATCAAGCTCCCTGCTTGGCGGGAAGCCTGCTTTTCCCTCTCCCACTCAGCCTGCTTGTGTTCACTCTCTCACTGTGTCTCTAGCAAATAAATAAATAAAATCTTAAAAAGATGAAACTAAACCACAATGAGATAGCACCTCACATGCATCATAATGACTGTTATCAAGAGAATATGTGTGAATGAGGGTGTAGAGAAAAGGGAACCCTCACACACTCTTGTTGGGAATGTAAATTAGTACAGCCACTATGAAAAATAGTAAGGGGGTTCCCCCCCAAATTAAGTAGAACTACCATGATCCAGCAATTCCACTCCTGGGTATTTACCCCAAGAAGAGAAAAATCACTGCCTCGTATTCACTGCAGCATTATTTGCAATAGCCAAGACATGCAAGCAACCTAAGTGTCCAATGAAAGATGAATGAATAAAAAAAATTTTAGGGGCGCCTGGGTGGTTCAGTGGGTTAAAGCCTCTGTCTTCAGCTCAGGTCATGATCTCAGGGTCCTGGGATCGAGCCCCACATCGGGCTCTCTGCTCAGTAGGGAGCCTGCTTCCCCCTCTCTCTCTGCCTTCCTCTCTGCCTACTTGTGATCTCTGTCTGTCAAATAAATAAATAAAATCTTTAAAAAAAAAAAATGTAGTGTGTGGAGGGGGCACCCCGCTGGATCAGACCGTGGAGCATGTGACGCTTCACCTCAGGGTTGTGAGTGCAAGCCCCATTGACAGGTGTAGAGATTACTTAAAAATAAAATCTTGGGGCGCCTGAGTGGCTCAGTCATTGGGTGGCTGCTTTCAGCTCAGGTCATGGTCCCAGGAACCTGGGATCAAGCCCAGCATCAGCGAGAAGCCTGCTTCTCCCTCTCCCACTCCTCCTGCTTGTGTTCCCTTTCTCGCTGTGTCTCTGTCAAATAAATAAGTAAAATCTTTAAATATGTGTGTGTGTGTGTGTGTTTATCTTTAAAAGCAAATAAAACAAAATCTTTAGGGGACCCTGGGTGGTTCAGTCGGTTAAGAATCTGCCTTCGGCTCAGGTCATGATCCCAGGATCCTGGGATTCGAGTCCCGCATCAGGCTCTCTGCTTGGTGGGTAGCCTGCTTCTCCCTCAGCATTCTGCCGCTCCCCCTGATTGTCTTCTCTCTGTCAAATAAATAAATAAATTCTTTTTTTTTTTTTAAGGTTATTTAAAAAAGTAAAAATAAAATCTTTTTTAAAAGTATGGTGTTGGGCTGCCTGGGTGCCTCAGTCGGTTAACCAGTTGCCTTTCGCCTAGTTTATGATCCCAGGGTCCTGGAATCAAGCCCCAAGTCAGGCTCCCTGCTCAGTGGGGAGTCTGCTTCTCCTTCTCGCTCTGCTGCTCCCCTTGCTTGTGCTCTCTTGCTTACATTCTCTCTCTCAGATAAATAAATAAAATCTTTTGAAAAATTTTGGTATGTGTGTATGAGCTTAACATATATATAAGTAAATAAGTTCATGCACACACACACTGGAATATTATTCAGCCATATGAATAAGGAAAGAGGGAAATCTTGCCATTGACCTTGAAAACATTATGCTAAGTCAAACAGGTCAGACAGGGAAAGACAAATGCTATATGATCTTACTTATATATAGACTCTAAAAAGCAAACAAACAAACCCATAGTGACAAAGAACAGACTAGTGGTTACCACAGGCTGGGGTCAGGGGATGAGTGAAATGGAGGAAGGGGGTCAACAGGTAAAAACTTCCAGCTACAAGATAAACAAGTCTTGGGGATTCATGTACAGCATAGTGACTATAGTTAACAGTACTGAATTGTATATTTGAAGGTCACTAGGAGTAAATCTTAAAAGTTCTCATCACAAGAAAAAAAATTTGTAACTATGTGTGGTGATACTAAGCTTACTGGGCTAATGATTTTGCAATAATACACATATAAAATCAGTATGTTGTACTTCCAAAACCAATACAATGTTGTAATAAGTCAATTATATCTAAAAAAAAAAAAAAATCTCCCAACAAAGATAAGTCCTAGATCTGATGTTTCACTGGTAAATTCTAGCAAACATTTAAACAAGAACAAATACCAATCTTTCTCACACTTCTGCAAAAAACTGAAGAGGAAGCAATTCCTACCTCATTCTGGGGCCAGTATAAACCCAATACCAAGTCCAAACAGAGACACTACAAGACAAGTACACACCAACATCCCTTATGAACACATTGCATTTCTATACACTTTGCAATGAACAGTCCAAAAATGGAAATGAAATTAAGAAAACAATTTCATTCACAAAAGCATCAGAAAGGATAAAATACTTAGGAGCAAATTTAGCAAAAGAAGTGTAAGACTTGGGACACCCAGGTAGCTTAAGCATCTACCTTTGGGCCTGGGTCATGATCTCGGGGCCCTGGGATTGAGCCCTGCATTGGGCTCCCTGCTCAGCTGGGACTCTGCTTTTCCCTCTGTCCCTCCTCCGCCCTCCACTCATGTTCACACACTCTCTCAGATAAATAAATAAAATCTTTTTTAAAAAGTGCAAGACTTGGGGCGCCTGGGTGGCTCAGTGGGTTAAGCTGCTGCCTTCGGCTCAGGTCATGATCTCAGGGTCCTGGGATTGAGCCCCGCATCGGGCTCTTTGCTCAGCGGGGAGCCTGCTTCCACCTCTCTGCCTGCTTGTGATCTCTCTCTGTCAAATAAATAAATAAAATCTTTAAAAAAAAAAAAAAGTGCAAGACTTGTACACTAAAGATTAAAAAACATTGTTCAAATAAATTAAAGACCTAAATAAATGGAAAAACATCCAGGGCTCAAAGATTGGAAGACTTAATCTTGTTAAGATGGCCATACTTCCCATATTAGTCTACAATTCAATGCATTCCTGTTGAAATTTCAACAGTCTTTTTTTAGAAATGGACACGCTGATCCTAAAATTCATATGGAAGGGACACCCAGGTGACCCAGTTGGTGATTTGACTTAAGCTCAAGTCATGATCTCAGGGTCATGAGACCCAGCCCCATGTCTGGCTCTGCACTCAGCAGGAAATTTGCTTGAGATTCTCTCTCTCTCTCTCTCTCTCTCTCTCTCCTTCTACCCCTCCTTGCTCGCACACTCAAAAAATAAAATAAAATAAAATTGATATGAAAATGCAAAGGACCCTGAATAGCCAAAACAATCATGAAAAAGAAGAAAAAAGTTGGAGGACTCATATTCTGCTTTCAAAATTACTGCAAAGCAACAGTAATCAACACTGTGTGGTACTAACACAAGGATGGACATAGAGATCAAATAGAACTGCAGATCTAGAACTCAATCACACATCTCAATCAACTGGTTTTTGACAAGAGTGCCAAGACCATATACCAGGGGAAAAGTAGTCTTTTCAACAAAGCATGCTGATTCAACTGGATATCCACATGCAAAGGAATGAAGTTGGTTGCTTACCATATATAAAAATTAACTCAAGGGCACCTGGGTGGCTTAGTCACTTAAGCATCTGCCTTCAGATCAGGTCATGATCTCAGGGTCCTGGGATCGAGCCCCACATCAGGCTCTCTGCTCAGTGGGGAGTCTGCTTCTCCCTCTCCCTCTGAAGCTCCCCCTGCTTGTGCTCTCTCTCTCTCTCTTTCTCTGTCAAATAAATAAGATCTTTTTTAAAAAAAAAATGGATCAAAGACTTAAATATGACAGTTAAAACTATGGAACTGAGTTATAGAAGAAAACATACTGGTGAACCATAATGACCTTGAATTAGGCAATACATACTTAGATACACAAAACCTCAACATCTCTACCAGACAAAAAGAGTCCACCAGAAACAGGGACTGTATGTAAGGAGGAAACTGAGTAGCTGGGGATGGAAAAAGAGGAAATTACTTTCAAAGGTGTATTTATTTTTTACCTTTTGAATGTTCTACCATGTGCTTATAATATCTACTAAAAATACGATTTAGGGGCACCTGGGTGGTTCAGTCATCAGGTGTCTGCCTCCGGCTCAGGTCATGATCCCAGAGTCCTGGGATGGAGCCCCGAATTGTGCTCTCTGCTCAGCAGGGAGCCTGCTTTCTCCTCTTCCACTCCCCCTGCTTGTGTTCCCTCTCTTGAATGATCTCTCTCTGTCAAATAAATAAATAAAATATTTTTTAAAAATACAATTTAATTTTGAAAAGTAGGGGGCACCTGGCTGGCTCACTTGGAAAAGCATATGACTCTTGATCTTGGGGTCGTGAGTTTGAGGCGCACATTGAGTGTAGAGATTACTAAAAAAATAAATAAGTAAATTATAAAGGAAAAGTAAAGAAACGAACAACAATGAAAAACAGATGGCAGGCTGGATTTGGCTCAGAGGCTTGCCTAGCCCTGCTCTAAGCCAAAATGACTCAATGTAAAGGAAAAACTCACTTCCTCCTGTTTCTTCTGCTACTCACACTACTCTGCTACAACACCACTTTCGACAGCGGATGTGTGGGTGTTTTCCACACATCCAGCAATTCTGAGACAGCAGCTGGGTATCCTATAGTTTAACTCAATTCCCACACTATCTCCCTAGAGATAGCACCAGACGTCCCAGGTTCAGGGCTGTCTACAAGACTACTCCCCACCCCAAGGTCAGACATCAACCGGAAGTCCCGGGTATCATCTGTGTTCCAACCAACAGACTATAAATCGGAAGTTCCCATGACACACACATCCCCCGCCTTCAGTTTCGATTAATTTGCTAGACTGGCCCATGGAACTCAGGAAATCATATACTTACTAGATGGCCAGTTTATTATAAAAAGGATATAACTCAGGAACAGCCAGGTAGGAGAGATGCATAGGGCAGGGCACGTGGGAAAGCGTGTAGAGCTTCCATGGGCCTCTTAGAGCACCTCTTTTCTAGCACCTCTGATGTATTCACCTACCTGGAAGCTCTCTGAACCCCCACCCTTTTGGGTTTTTATGGAGGCTACATTACATAGGCATGATTGATTAAATCATTGGCCATTGGTGATTGACCTCAATCTCTAGCCTTTCTCCCCTCCCCCAAGGTCAAGGGGTGGGGGACTGAAAGTTCCAATCCTCTAATCAGTGGTTGCTTCCCCTGGCAACCAGTTCCCCATCTTTAGGGGCTTTCCAAAAGTCACCTCCTAACATAAAAGTGTGATTGAAGGGGTTTGTTATGAATAAGACACTCCTTTTGCCTGTATGGCTCTGGAGCTGTTTCAGGAAACCACGGACAGAAAATCAAATATAACAAATGATGCTCCTATTGCTCTTGCCTCTTAGGAAATTCCAAGGGTGTTAGGAGCTCAGAAACAGAAGAAAGATCAAATACATATTTCTTATGTCCCAATATTACAGGCTCCATTGGCAGTGAATCCTTTCCCCAGAAATTGATGAATCTATTGTCCAAGAATGTTGTATTAATAAGGCAGACCAGCTGCTACCACAAACAGACCCCGAAACAGGTAAGGCTTATACACAATAGGAATATCTTTGTGTGTAATGTGAGAGTACTAATCAGGTAAACAGCCAGCCTTCTTCCATATAGTCACTCAGGTACTCAGGCTAATGGAGGAAACTGAGGCCCAGTAGCCAGGCAAGCAAGCAGCCGAGTGGGGACTTGTTCTCTCAATCTCTATTGCTCTCATGCTTTCTCTCAAATAAATGAATAAAATCTTTAAAAAAAATTTTTAAAAAAGAACATATGTGTTTGCATTTAAAGTAACCCCAATAATCTAGGATAATCTCCCAAATTCAAAATCTTTAATCATCACATCTGCAAAGACCCTTTTTTCCCCCTGTATAAGAAAACATTCACAGGCTCCACAGTTCAGAACATGCATATCTTTTTTTTTCTTTAAGATTTACTTATTTATTATTTGAGAGAAAGCACACACCAGCATGGTGGGGAGGGGCAGAGAGAGAGAAAGAGAGAATCCCAAACAGACTCCTGGCTGAGCTGAGAACAAGACTCGGGGCTCGATCTCAAGACCTGCAGATTATGACCTGACCCAAAATCAGGATGCCCAACCAACTAAGACACCCAGGCGCTCCAGGACATGGATAACCTTTTTTTTTTTTTTTAAAGATTTTATTTATTTATTTGACAGAGGTCACAAATAGGCAGAGAGGTAGGCAGAGAGAGAGGAGGAAGCAGGCTCCCCACTGAGGAGAGAGCCTGATGTGGGGCTCAATCTCAGGACCCTGGGATCATGACCAGAGCCAAAGGCAGAGGCTTCAACCCACTGAACCACTTAGGCGCCCCGACATGTATAATCTTTTATGGGCACATTGATTCATTCATTATTCATTACTCTACCATTTACTGAATATTTGTAGGGGTCCTCATTCAGTCCTGTGGGTCTGCAAGAATTTATAAATCTAGGTCCTTGCCATCTGATTTTCAAACAATAAAGTTGGTATCTCTTCCCCCAACTTGTCGAGTAATTATCCCCATCAGAGTCCAGTCAAGAAAATAGATATCTCACTAGTCACTAGTCATTGATGACCAGCCCTCACTAGTCATTTTAAGAGAGAGAATGCAAAAAGAGGGCATTGATGAAATGGGGGCTAGAAAAGTGGACATGGGACACAGGTCCCACAGACTGATGTGTTACTGCAAACACGGCTGCCCATTAAAGGGCTGAGGGAGCAAAAGGAAGATCCAAGAAGCTTGGAGCGGGGGTGGGAAGATGGGGGCGGGGAGGGCGTCTTGTAAGTGGGGGTCCGACCTCTGAGGAGAGGCGGTGTCTAGCTGTGCTCGCAGCTCAACAGTTCAGAGGAGGGGTCTCCCAGGGCTTAGACTCAGAACTCAGAGGAGAGATGCTGTGTTGCTGGGTCACAAATACCAAGGGGCTGTGGCCAGGCCGGAACTGGGCCTCCCAAAACAAGCTGGGGGCTGACGCCAACTATTGGTTCCCGGGGGTGTCTGTTGCTAGTGCAAAGCAGACGGGGCCCAACGGGTGCACTGGCCAATCCCAGCTCGGGCTGTCGGGTCTTCCTCTAGTGCCCCCTGCTGGCAGAAGCGCGCAGGAAGCCAAAGGGCAGAAGAGAAACAGTTCCCATCCAGCAAGTCAGAGGGAAATTAGGAACAGGGATGAGCAGCTGAAAGACAGTGAAGATCCACCCTTTCCCTCCCCAGCATCCATACCTACCCACTCTTCTACTTGTATTTAAACTTATGTGTACAACAAAACAGCCTGGGGCACCTGGGTGGCTCAGTCGTTAAGCGGCTGCCTTCCGCTCCTGTCGTGGTCACAGGATCCTGGAATTGAGTCCTGCATCCCACCTGCTCAGCGGGGAGTCTGCTTCTCCCTCACCCACTCTCCCTGCTTGTGTTCTCTCTCTCTCTGTCAAATAAATAAATAAATAAAATCTTAAAATACACACACACACAGCCTTATACTTCTGCCTAACAAGACAGATGGCAACCATCCTTCAGACAATGAAGATACTCTCACCCTTTCCCCAAAAGGGGATACAGAGTCCCTACAGCCATCTCTAAATTATGTTAATTACCCCTAGAGGCAATCACATCCGGCTTACTCTTCTGTAGTCTACAGACTGAACTGTAAGATGAACCACCCATTACAATCTTTATAGAAACTAGTAAGGGCACTTGAAGAAAGAGGGGGAAAGAAATATATATATTTCTTTATATATATGCATGTATGGGTAAGTGTGTCTATGTCTTAGGGGTAGAGACCTCTCCTGAAGACAAAGGTTGAAGTCCTAACCACCCCCACCCAATATCTTAGAATGGGACCTCATTTAGAAATATGGTCTTTACAAAGTTATTCAAATTAAGGTGAGATTATTAGGATAGGAGGATAGATTTCCTAATGGTTTTTTAGGCCACTCAGCCTGCAGCTTTATGATAGCCCACGAAAACTCATTGTTTGCCTGTGAGTACGTCCGCATCTAACACGCAAGCAAGAAAATGTACCTAACTCATACATTCTTGTTTTGTAATTCACTGCAAGTGATGTTAACCACCTCTTTCTTCCAGTCTCCCTTCCACGATCCCTTTGCTTTCAGCTAGCACTTCAGTTGACTGAATTCTTTATTTGGTGGGGTAACACTTTATTGAATTCCCAAAGGATATGAATTCTCAGCGGTCCTGTCTTATGTTGTTAGGCTATTGTTTTCCACTAACTTTAACTTGGGCATGTAAAAATACTAAGAGACACCCCAGAGAATACCCCAAATTCGAAACATAGTTCTGACCTCATCGTGTCATAGCAACCCTATTTTTCCTTGGTTGTCAGATTCAATCATTCCAGCAAGTAGAATAAGCACTTCTTTGTCTGTTGGCTCAGTGCCATGAGAAGCCCCCAAATGACCCGGCAAGTGTTGGGTTCCAGATCAATGAACTCAACCTTGTGCCCCACGGTGGAAGCATTCCTCTACTGGGAATCATGACTTTTACTTATTTTTTAAAAGATTTTATTTATTTGACAGACAGAGATCATAAGTAGGCAGAGAGGCAGGCAGGGTGGGGGGGGGGGCAGGCTCCCTGCTGAGCAGAAAGCCCAACATGGGGGTCGATTCCAGGACCCCAGGATCATGACCTGAGCCGAAGGCAGAGGCTTTAACCCACTGAGCCACCCAGCACCCCAAGGGAATCATGGCTTTTAAACTGGCAGAGCTCAGAGTTGTAGGAACAGGAAGCAAAAAACATATGAAAAGATTATTAGATGTAATTGTGATAGGAACTACTTACACTTCCACCGTTTGATTTCTAGATCTATCTATTCTGGGTACTTCTTCAAAGCAGTTCATCCTTTAAGACGAAACCCAGTATTTCAAGATGTTCTCTGCCTTGTAACATGGCGGCTCAGATATTACTCAGTATTTAATGGGCATCTCAGATCACATGGCCACTTGAGGTCCCATGGTCTCTACCAACGCTTAGTAGCAAGCTTGGAGCTAAGTCAGAAGGAAAGGAGTTCTCTGCAGACAAGGGCATGGAAATGCTCCAAAATCTTCTACGTGTGTGCTGTGACTCTCCATTAAGGTTTTCCAATTTTCCAGTGGCTTCTATCTGCCGTAGATACTTCAACTGCCCTTCGGCTTCTTGGGTCATAAGACCCAAGTGCTGGAGCCATTTGCCTGCCCCTCCACGGACCCCACTCAAAACTCAGGGAGTGAGTCAGAAGTGCACGCTCACATGTGATATATGCCGCCTCTTGTATTTGTTTTCTAGGGCTGCTGCAACAGATTACCATGAACACGAAGGGCTTAAAACGACAGAAATGTATTTTCTTATAGGTCTAGAGGGTGGAAGTCTGAAATCAAGTGTTGCAGGGCCATATTCTCTCAGACGGTCTAGGGGAGGCTCTATCCCAAGCCCTTCTCCCAGCTTCTGGTTGTTCCCAGCAAACTTTGGTGTTCTCAGCTTATAGACAGATCACTATAATCTCTACCTCTGTCAGAACATAGTGTTTCCCCTGTGTATCTGTGCTTTCACATGCATTTTCCTCTTATAGAAATGCCAGTCATGGGGTAGCTCAGCCGGTTGAGCGTCCGACTCGAGATTATGGCTCAGGACATGATATTATGGGTCATAGGATCGATTCCCAAGTTAGGCTCCATGCTCAGCAGGGATTCTGCTGGAGATTCACTCTCACTCTGTCTCTCTCAAATAAATAAATAAATCTTTAAAAAAAAAGAAGAAGAAAGAAGAAAGAAAGAAAGAAAAACAGGGGCACCTGCGTGGCTCAGTGGGTTACAGCCTCTGCCTTTGGCTCAGGTCATGATACCAGGGTCCTGGGACCGAGCCCCACACTGGGTTCCCTGATCAGCAGGGAGCCTGCTTCCCCCTCTCTCTGTCTCTGCCTGTCTCTCTGTCTACTTGTGTTCTGTCAAATAAATTAAAAAAAAAAAACTCTTTGAAAAAAAAAAAACAACCTAATGGCCTCATTTTAACTTGATTACATCTGCCAAGACCCTATTTCCAAATGAGGTCACATTCTGAGGTATTGGGGGTTAAGACATCAATATATCTTCCTGAGAAAAGCAATTCAAAGCATAATATCTCCCAAATCCAAAAGGACCTACAAAGCATTGGGTCTCACTTTGAGGCACAGTCAGTACAAGGAAGGCAGTACTCACCTTTTTTTTTTCAGTTTTTAAAATTTAAATTCAATTATCCCACGTATAATACATCATTAGTTTCAGACGTAGAGTTCAATAAATTATCGGTTGCGTATAATACATCAAGTGCCCTCTTTAATACCCATCCCCCAGTTACCCTACACCCCCAACACCCACCTCCCCTCCAGCAACCCTCAGTCTATTTCCTATAGCCAAAAGTCTCTCATGGTTTTTCTTCCTCTCTGATGACTTTGCATTCCCTCCCTTCCCCCGTGGTCCTCTGCGCTATTCCTTATGTTCTACATATGAGTGACACCATATGGCAACTGTCTTTCCCTGCCTGACTTATTTTGCCCAGCATAAGCCCCTCCAGTTCCACCCACATCGATATAAATAGTAACTATTCATCTTTTCTGATGGCTGAGGAATATTCCATTGTATGTACATACAGTACCTCTTTGTTATACGCAACATTCATCTTTAAGGCAATAAATCCAATTTGCTCCAAACCACTGGGACCCCCACCCCCAGAAATTTTGTTAAGATGGCGAGCCCCGGGGTCACTGGGTGGCTCAGTGGGTTAAGCCTCTGCCTTCAGCTCAGGTCATAATCTCAGGGTCCTGGGATTGAGCCCCGCATCGGGCTTTCTGCTCAGCAGGGAGCCTGCTTCCCCCTCTCTCTCTGCCTGCCTCTCTGCCTACTTGTGATCTCCATCTGTCAAATAAATAAATGAAACATTTAAAAAAAAAAAAAAGATGCCGAGCCCCTACATTTTTATGGGCTTTGTCTCCCACCCTCTAGCTTGTTTGGACCTCACTCAGGAATCTGAAGTCTTTGCTATGAGCTTCTCGTTGGGTCCGACCCGCATGACGTCATCAAGGCAGTGATGCTCTGTGGAAGTGTAGAATGAGGAAAATCTCTTCAGCCTAAATTATGACAGAACCAGAGTTGACAGAGCCCTGCAGCGAGGCTGTGAACATATTGTGTTGGGCGGGACAGGTGAAATTAAACCAATTTGGGTAATATTCGCAGTTGTTACAGAGAAAATGCCACTGGCCAGATCAACAGTGTCGTACCAGGGGACCAAGGACTCTGCTAATCTGCTCCAGTAAAGATATCTCATCTAGAACAGTAGCCGCCATTGGCGTCACCATCTGATTGTGTTCATAATGAATTATAGAAATTCTCTAAAAGCCACGTGGCTTTTGCACAAGCCAAACAGGTGGGATAAATGGGGGCTTGCTTAAGTAGCATCATGGTGGGGGGTGCTCCTGGGTGGCTCAGTCGGTGGAGACTTTTGATTTCAGCTCAGGTCATGATCTCAGGGTCGTGAGATTGAGCCCGTGTTGGGTTCTCTGCTCAGTGTGGAGCCTGCTTGAGATTCTCTCTCCCTCTGGCCCTCCCTGCCTCAAAAACAAAACAAAACAAAACAAAAAAGAAAGAAAGAAAAAAGAGAGAGAGGAAGGAAATAAGAAAGGAAGGGAGGAAGAAAGGAAAGGAAAACCTAAGTAGCTTCACCCTGCAGCTTCCCCAAGTGTGCAACACGCCTTTTGGTTTACTATCTGCATAGAGAGGAAAAATTCTGGGATCCTTCCATGTGGTCCTTCAAACCATAATAGCCTTTAGTCCATGGTTCTGAGAGCCAATGGGAGGATTCTGTCACTGGCCAAGCATTCATTCAAAAGACCAGGGAAATAACCACAGGAAGGGTCAGTGGTCTTGCTCGGTTCACTGTGACTTAGACGTGAGTCAAAATTCCATCTATCATCTGACTCTTGGGTTCCCAGGAATTAATGACGACTCAAAGCCAGTATCTAGTCGTCTCCAACGCATCTGAGAATGTCCCTTTCCCCAAGACACAATTACCTTAGTAAATGGCTGCAGAGCCCTTTGAGGAAAGCTTCAGCAATTTATACTGCATGCTTATGGGGTTTTTGTAAGATCTTGTCTCAAGGGGACCCCAGGCTCAATTCTATCCCAGGGCTCTGAGTCAATGATCTGCCTCAGCTCCACACTGTGACCATCACTGTGGAAACTAAGTCAGGCTTCTGGCTCCCTGACCTGTTGTGTTTCTGCTCTCAAGATCAAGAAATATTTTAATAGGCCCCTCATCTCTTATTCCTGGGGACACCATAGTCATTTAGCCTCCCTCGGAACCCCCACAGGCCGAAACATCCCGATTGCCATTCTGTGGTTCCCAGTGTCTCTGGTGACCGAGTGCTGCCACCTGGCCTCTCCTCATCCGGGACTCTAGCTTTCCTACTAAAATGTGGGGGCCCATCTCAGGGCTGGGTCTCAACCCCACGGCTCCTAGCCGACAGGAAACAGCCAATACGGGGCTCGTCAAGGATTTTGGTCCTCCCCCTGCTACCATATTTCTGGCCTCCTCATGGCAGGTGTGTCCCCTGGGATTTCTCAGGAGATTCAGTGAGAGGAGGGGATGTGTGGGTCACATGTGACAAATCCAGTCCCTTCCTCCCCCTTCCTATGCTTCCAGAATCCTTCTACATAATTCCAGCTCAATCTCACTGAACAGAGGTCATCATGGAGGGCAAGATTTAGTCAACCAGCTAAGCAAGCTGCTAACTCCTCTCCCAGCTGTCCAAGCTAACACAGTGTGGTAGACTGCAGAACGGGCCACACGTCCCTGCCCTCTCTGTACGTACATCCCTGTGCAATGTGACTTTCCCGCAACTCCCATCAGAAGGTGGGATCTATTTCTCTACTCCCCCAAATCCAGACTGGCCTTGTGATGCACTGGGACCAACAGAAAGTGGCAGACACGATTCTGTGGATGTTCTGAGGCCAGGTCCCCCAAGGCTTGCTGCTTCCACTACCCCTTTCCTGCTGCCCTGAGCTGCCAGGGGAAGGGGCCAGTAGACGTCTTGGGGGACAGAGCCAGTCCCCACTGGTGGCCAGTACCAACCGGCTTGTTGTCTTGGGGCATTCCTCCAGCCCCCGGCAAGCCACCAGAGGACTGCCACCACATGAATGACCCCAGGGGTGACCAGCAGAAGAATCGCCCCACTGAGCAGAGCCAAATCACTGACCCACAGAATCATGGTCAAAGAAAACGGTCATTGTTTCAGGCCAGTAAGTCATACAGTAATAGATATTTAGGACACACAACCCCCCCGCCAACCCCTGCCCAGAGTCTCTGGTAAGTGATCTCCTACAGACGAATCCAGGACTGTGACAGAAAGGCCATCTCTGGCCAAACAGCAAAGTACAAACTGGTCAAAGAGGGGATCCCAAAGCAATGGAGGTGAAAGCCAGGGCAGGAGGGGAGGTGGAGAGAGCCTGCCCGCAGCCGTGGATCTCAGGCAGAACCCGCTCAGAGCCAGGGTGAGAGGGGCCTATGGGTGGGGACAGCAAAGCTGCATGTGTGACCACGGGGGAGATGCTGAGGCCGGGGCTGGTAGAAAGAAGTCGGTCGGGAGACCGAAAAGTCAGGGGATGGGAAGGACCGTCTATGGGGACACTGTGCACGTCCAGCATTATGGCTGGAGCGGAGTCAGAGAGAAGGGCAGCGAGTCAGGAGCTAACTCTTGGAGGAATGAGTGACCAGGGCGCCACAGAACGTCTGCGACAACAGTATTGTCAAACGGCATGAGACCTAAAGCTGAGAGGCTGGGGGGAGAGGGAAGTGTCATATTCTGGAAGTGGAGCAAGCAGGTCCCCAACTCTACGTCCTGGCCCAGGCAGAGGGGAGGGGTGGGGGGAAAGAAGGAGCACCGGAGAGAGAATGGTCAGTCACCATTTGAGCTCGTGGTAAGGGAAGCAGGGTCCCCAGGGAGAGCGAGTTTTCCAGAAGAGCTAGGAGGGGAAGGAAACTGTTCACAGAAGACAAACACTAGGGCCCTTCCCATGCTTGAGTTCAAGGGAGCATGGGAGAGGGTGTCAGTAGTCAGGGGGTGGGAGACAGGATGACAGAAGGGAAGCAGGGCCAGATGGGGATTAGATTCAGGGAGGAGGCTGGCCAGGACCTAAACAGGGATCAGGGCCTAAGGAGATTAGTACTGGTGTCTGCGGGGGCGGGGGCGTGGGGGGTGGAGCTTGTGTGGCTGTTTAGGCTGTCAGGGAAGGAAGCAGGGGACAGAGAAGGCTATATAAACACTCAATGCAGAAGCAGTCCTGCATCAGCTCGTCCAGATCTCTAACTCCAGCCAACACCTTTCCAAGAATGATCAAGAAAGTGATGAAAAATTCAGTGAAACAGAAGAGAGCACAAGAACAGATCCCAGGGGGTTCCTGGGTGGCTCAGTGGGTTAAAGCCTTGGTGGGAAGCCTGCTTCCTCCTCTCTCTCTCTCTCTCTCTGCCTGCCTCTCTGCGTACTTGTGATCTATGTCCAAAAAAAAAAAGAACAGATCCCAATACAGATTTGATTTCATGTATAACAATGGTGGAACTTCCAGTAAGTGAGAAAAGAATGGCACTTTATGTGCTAAGTGATGCTGACCCGGCGGGTCTACCACCAAGAAGAATGAGCTAGGACAACTACCTCTCAGCGTCACCAAATAAAAAATAAATTTCAGATGGTTTAACACCATACCTGCAAACTATAGGCAAAATATATAAACTATATACCCAGGAGACCTTTTAAACCAGACCAGACAGCCACAAGCTGTGAGAGAAAATGTACACACATTTAATCATATAAAAACTGTAAATTGTTTATGGCAAAAGACACCTTCCCTGAAGTCAAAAGGTGTTGAGAGAACAGGAAACCACTTGAAATCCATGTGAGAGACAAGTTAATATCTATATTAAACAAAGAGCTCCTACAAACTGTTAAGTAAAAGACAATCCAGGGGTGCCTGGGTGGCTCAGTCAGTTAAGTGTCTGCCTTTGGCTCACATCATGATCCCAGGGTCCTGGGATCGAGCCCCACATCGGGCTCCCTGCTCAGCCAGGAGTCTGCTTCTCCCTCTGCCTCTGCCCCTCCCACCTCATTCGTGTTCTCTCTCACTGTGTTCTTTCTCTCAAATAAATTTTAAAAACCTTTTTTTAAAAGATTATATTTATTTATTTGAGAGACAGAGTGACAGAGAGCATAAGAGGGGAGAAGAAAATTTTTATATTTGATTGTTTTTAATATTAATTCCATTATAGATAACATTCAATGTAATATTAGTTTTAGGTGTATAATGCAGTGATTCAACCATTCTGTATATTACTCACAGCTTGTCATCCCCTTTACCTGTTTCTCCCATCCCCACCCCCACCTCCCCAAACCGGCAGCTTCTCTGTAGTTAAGAGTCTCCTTCTTCGTTTGTCTCTTGCTTTTTTTTTTTTTTTTGCCTTTGTTCATTTCTTTTATTTTAAAATTCCACGTAAGAGTGAAATTACATGGTGTTTGTCTTTCTCCGACTGACTTATTTCACTTAGCACTATGCTCTCTAGCTTCATCCATGTTGTTGCAAATGGCAAGATTTCATTCTTCTTTATGGCTGAGTAATATTCCATTGTGTATCTATACACCACATCTTCATCCATTCTCTATCAATGGCCACTTGGGCTGTTTCCATAGGTTGGCTATTGTAAACAATGTTGCTATAAACATAGGGATGCATCTATCCTTCCAAATTGGTGTTTTTGTATTCTTTGGATAAATACTCAGTAGTGCAATTGCTGGGTCATAGGGTAGATCTATTTTTAATTTTTTGAGTAATCTCCATACTGGTTCCCACAGCAACAGCAACAGTGTGCAGTCCCACCAACAGTGCAAGCGGGTTCCCCTTTCTCTGCATCCTTGCCAACATTTGTTTTTTCTTGTGTTTTGAATTTTAGTCATCCTGACAGGTGTAGGGTGCTAGCTCATTGTGGTTTTGATTTGCATTTCCCTGATGCAATGATGATGAACATCTTTTCATGTGTCTGGTGGCCATCTGGAGGTCTTCGTCTTTTTTAAGATTTTATTTATTTGAGAGAGAGAGCAAGCACAAGCAGGGAGAGCTACAGAGGCAGATGGAGAAGCTGACTCCCCGCTGAGCAGAGAGCCCAATGCGGGGCTTGATCCCAGAACCCTGGGATCACAACCTGAGCGAAAGGCAGACATTCAACCAACTGAGCCACCCAGGCACCCCTTGGATGTCTTCTTTGGAGAAATGTCTGTTCATGTCTTCTGCCCATTTTTTCATTGGATTATTTGGGGTTTTTTGGTGTGGAGTTGTAGAAGTTCTTTATTTTGGATAATAACCTTTTTTTTTTTTAAGATTTGTTTTTAAGATTTTATTTATTTATTTGTCAGAGAAAGAGCACAAGCAGGCAGAGTGGCAGGCAAAGGCAGAGAGAGAAGCAGACTCCCTGCTGGACAAGGAGCCCGATGTGGGACTCGATCCCAGGACCCTGGGATCATGACCTGAGCCGAAGGCAGCAGCTTAACCCACTGAGCCACCCAGGTGTCCCTGGATACTAATCTTTTATCTAATATGTTGTTTGCAGACATTTTCTGCCATTCAGTAGTCTGTCTTTTAGTTTTGTTGAGTGTTTCCTTTGCTGTGAAGAACCCTTTATTTTGATGAAGTTCTACTTGTTTATTTTTGCTATTTTTCCCCTGGCCTCAGGAGACATAACTAGAAAAATGTTGTAAGGGTTGATGTCACAGTACTGCCTCTGCTCTCTTCTAGGATTTTTGTGGCTTTAGGTCTCACATTTAGGTCTTTTCCACGTTGGGTTTATTTTTGTGTATGGTGGAATGCTTTTTATATATATTTTTTAAGATTTTATTTATTTGACAGAGAGGGAGAGAGCACAAGTAGGCAGGGCAGCAGGCAGAGAGAGAAGGAGAAGCAGGCTCCCTGCTGAGCAGACAGTCCAATGTGGGGCTCAATCCCAGGACCCTGAGACCATGACCTGAGTTGAAGGCAGCGGCTTAACCCACTGAGCCACCCAGGTGCCCCAGTGGAATGCTCTTTAATGGAATAATGAATAAATAAATGTGGAATATTATACAGCCCTTAAAAGAGGTAAGTTAATGCTCTTCTAATGATGCAAGGGGTTACCTAAGCACGAAGGAAAGATGCGTATATAACACGGTCAGATTTTTTAATAAAGTAACAAAAATAATCCTATATATGTTCCAGTGTTTTTATGTGTGATTCTGTCAACAAGCGGAAAGTCTGGACGTACATACACCAGAGTGTTAACATAGGTTTCTGGGGAAGGAAAGGTAAAATGAATAAATAAGGAAAAAATGTTTGTTTTTTTTTTAAAGGGCATCTAGGATAACCACCATTTTTGCCAACGTTCTGTAAACTAACACTTGTGGGTATGTATAAATGCATAGAGAGGCAGCCAGACGGGCACCAGCATTATGATCATGAATTTTCTCAGGGTAGGGGGATTTCAGGTGGTTTTAAAGGTCTTTGTCTTTTCAGTGCACTTAAAGGTTTACAGTGATCCATACTATTTTCTTCATTTGGGGGGAAACATTGTATCCATGGGTATGATTGGCAGATCTTGGGATGGGAGAGGCTCTGTGGGAAACGAAGAGGCTAGAGCTGAGGAAACGGCTCTGGCACCCTCCCTTCCAGGTGCCCGGATGCTCTTTCCCAGCTTGTTCCCTTCAATCGCTCAACATAGTCAGTGAGTAGCTCATTAGAGCTAGGTGGGGGTGCAACGAGAAAAGTGTGCTGTTGTGGGCACCCAGGAAGAGAGCATGCCAGATGCTTCAGGGAAGGCAGGGAAACAAAGACTGAAACTGTCCCCACAACTGAGTGACTTGGAAGTCTAAAAACCTGGAGTAGAGTAGCTTTCGTGGCAGGCAGACACCAGAAGCCACCTTGCAGGGGTGGAGGAGAATGACAGGGTGAAAGGAAGAAGCCAGCCTGGTAGACCAGAAGGACGCAGGGGTGGGTTAGGATGATCTGAATTAGATGTCAAAATTGTGTGCCTGGGTGGCCAGCTGGTTAAGCAACTGACTCTTGGTTTTGGCCCAGGTTGTGACCTCAGGGTCATGGGATCTAGCCCCACATGGGGCTCCGTGCCCAGTGCAGAGTCTCCTTAAATTTCTTTCTACCCCTCCCCACCTCAAATAAATAAATAAATCTTTTAAAAATGTATGAATGGCGGGGCGCCTGGGTGGCTCAGTGGGTTAAGCCGCTGCCTTCGGCTCAGGTCATGATCCCAGGGTCCTGGGATCAAGCCCCGCGTCGGGCTCTCTGCTCAGCGGGGAGCCTGCTTCCTCCTCTCTCTCTGCCTGCCTCTCTGCCTACTTGTGATCTCTGTCTGTCAAATAAATAAATTAAAAATAAATAAATAAATAAATTCTCTAAATAATTTTATGTGTGAGTACACACATGAGTACACATGTACACATACATACAAATATTTCTCTGTTCAAGAATTGGAAGACAAACTTCCAGGGTACAGACTTACAGTTATAAAATTAACAAATTCTAGGGGCCTAATGTACAGCATGGTGATTATAGCTAATAATACTGTATTTTAGGGGCGCCTGGGTGGCTCAGTGGGTTAAGCCGCTGCCTTCGGCTCAGGTCATGATCTCAGAGTCCTGGGATCGGGTCCCGCATCGGGCTCTCTGCTCAGCGGAGAGCCTGCTTCCCTCTCTCTCTCTCTGCCTGCCTCTCCATCTACTTGTGATTTCTCTCTGTCAAATAAATAAATAAATATCTTAAAAAAAAAATACTGTATTTTATACACATACATTATACACATAATATATTATTTATAAATTATATATTTAGATTTAGATTTAATTAGATTTATTTTTATTTTTATTTTAGATTTATATCTAGATATAATTTTAGATTTCTATCTAAAATTATATATTATATAAATACATAAATATATATTATATATTTAGATATAGAATATATATGTAATTTCTTGCAAAAATAAATAAAATCTTAAAAAAATAAAATCTCTAGGGCGCCTGGGTGGCTCAGTGGGTTTAGCCGCTGCCTTCGGCTCAGGTCATGATCTCAGCATCCTGGGATCAAGTCCCACATTGGGCTCTCTGCTCAGCGGGAAGCCTGCTTCCCCCTCTCTCTCTCTCTCTGCCTGCCTCTCCATCTACTTGTTATCTCTCTCTGTCAAATAAATAAATAAAATCTTTAAAAAATAAAATAAAATAAAATCTCTAAAAAACTAAGTTACTTAAAGAGTAGATCTTAAATATTCTCACCACAAAAAAGAAATGGTAATTATGTGGCAGGAAGCAAGTGTCAGCTAATTTATGGTGGTAATCATCTTGCAATATATAAATTATCAAATCAATACCTGTATACCTTAAATTTACCCAATCTGTGTTTTATGTCAATTATATTTCAATAAATCTGGGTCCCCCAAAACAAAATTACCCCCCTTCCTATATCTTCTCTTCCTAACATGTACATCTTTCTTTTTAAGATTTATTTATTTAGGGGCACCTGGGTGGCTCAGTCCTTGGGCATCTGCCTTTAGCTTGGATCATGGTCCTGGGGTCGTGGGATCGAGCCCTGCATTAGCCTCCCTGCTCAGCGGGAAGCCTGCTTCTCTCTCTCCCGATCCCCCTGCTTGTGTTTCCTCTCTCGCTGGTCTCTCTCTGTCACATAAATAAAATCTTTATAAATAAATAAGTAAATATTTATTTATTTAAAATATTTATTTATTTATTTGAGAGAGCAAATGAGCGAGAGAGAGAGAGAGAGAGCACAAGCAGACAGAGGAAGAGGGAGAAGCAGACTCCCTGCTGAACAGGGGGCCAGATGTGTGGCTCAGTCTGGGACTCTGGGATCATGACCTGAGCCAAAGACAGACACTTAACCCACTGAGCCACCCAGATGCCCCCTGATATTTGCATCTTTTTAAGATTTTATTTATTTATTTGACAGACAGAGATCACAAGTAGGCAGAGAAGCAGGCAGAGAGAGAGGAGGAAGCAGTCTCCCCACTGAGCAGAGAGCCCGATGTGGGGCTCGATCCCAGGACCCTGGGATCATGACCTGAGCCGAAGGCAGAGGCTTTAACCCACTGAGCCACCCAGGTGCCCCTGATATTTGCATCTCAAAAAGAAAACAGATTGGAAGACTCAATATTGAACAATGTATTGATCTATAGACTCAACGCAATCAAATAAAAATCCCCACAGGTTTTTGTTTTTTACTTTTGTTTTTTTGTTTTTGTTTCTTTGTAGAGCATGACAGGTTGAAAATACATATGCAAATGGAGGCTAAGAATAGCTTCCTAAAGAAGAACAATATGGAAATATTGCTCTACTGAAAATCAAGACTTTTTAATAAAAGTACAGTGACGAGGACAGAGTGGTATTTGTACAAGGACAGACCAACCAAGAAAAGACTAGAAACTGACATCAATACGTTGTGATCATGTGGCTGAAAGCAAAGGGAAGGACACACATGAGCCTTTCCAGTAAATGGATTGTTCACATGAGGTAGAAACGAAACTTGAAACTGGCTCCTTTCTACAGAGGGCAAGGACAGACCCAAGAAAGAGACAGGCCACTCATGGCCACAAGGCTTGTCTGTGGTGGTCATAAGGCATAGACCTCCACATCCACCTGCTGGATGTCTCAAGTTCAGTTACATATATAACCAGACAGTCCCAACACCACCTTATTCTCTCAAAACTATGTCCTTGAAAACAGATTCTACTATGGGAAGGTTGGGTAGAACCTACATTCCAAGGACGGGGTGAGGAGGGATGAGGAGCCTCTGATTACCTGAGTCTAGCTCAAGGGTCAACCAATGGTCATGTCCTCTTGACTACCTCCTCCAACAGGAAGTCCGCTCAGGCTGAAAATGATCATAGGAAGCTAGGAAGTGATGCCATAGAAGTCAGCATGGTAGTTCCCGGTGAACAGGAGCAAGGGGCTAAGGCTTGTAGAGTGTTCTAGTTCTTTTTTTTTTTTTTTTTTAAAGATTTTATTTATTTATTTGACAGAGATCACAAGTAGGCAGAGAGGAAGGCAGAGAGAGAGAGAGAGAGGGAAGCAGGCTTCCTGCGGAGCAGAGAGCCCAATGCGGGGCTCGATCCCAGGACCCTGAGATCATGACCCGAGCCGAAGGCAGCAGCCCAAACCACTGAGCCACCCAGGCGCCCCGAGTGTTCTAGTTCTTGATAGAGGTGAGGTTACATGGGAGCTGGCTTTATAATAATGCACTAACTTGTACATTTATGTTTTATGCACTTTTCTGTATCCACGGTATCCTTCACATAAGGTTTTAAGGGGAAAAAAAAATCTCTGCTTGTGATTCTGATGAGCACAACATTTAGGAACCCCTGATCTAGAGCCTTGCAGGAGTGGCACGGAAACAGGTCTGTTTCCATTGATAGAATCCAACCCCAATGTACAAATCTTAGATATTGATTTATTATCTGAAAAACCCAAGATAGTTTCAGGAATAGCTAGTTTCAGATACTACAACAAGGTTGTTAGAAATCTCCTCTCTTTGCTCAGTTTTTCTTACTATTCTGCAGGCTCTCATCCCGAGGAAGACCCCCAGCCAGTCCAGGCTATGTCCTGTCCACTGAGCCACCTGAACAGAAAGGAAATGTCCAGAAAATTCTCTGGAATCTCAGCAATAGTCCTGGGGTTGGCTCTCCCTGGACTGACCAGCATCACATGACCCACTGCTGCTGGCCAGAGGTCTGAAATTATGATTGCCCAGCTATGCCTATCCCTGGGGTAGAGGAAGGGTAGAGACTGTCTCAGCTGAATCACATTATCCATACTGGGAGGAAAAAAATTTTTTTTTCTTCCAAGGAAAGAGTAGGTGCCATTACCAAGAGGAAAGGGAAAAGATGGCTCAGCAGAATTGGGATCGATGGGCTGGAAGTCCCAATGGGGTCAGAGGAGAGGTATGGTGGAAGAAAGTGAGCAAAGGGTAGCAGGTGGGGTGTGGGAAGACTGGTATCAGAGAGCGGGATGTCTGAATTGTCATTTCGGAGGTGGAGCAGTTTCGGGTGATGACAGGGTCCAGGGTGTGGCCCTGTCCGTGGGTGGCAGGAAGGTCAGGGTGTTGGAAGTTCGAGAACTCATACCCCTGTCTTCATTCATAAGGGTGGAACCCTAATAAAACACAGTCCCAGGTGGTTCAGTCTCAGAACAGGATCTGACCCAAGATATACAACCCCATAGCCTAAAGTAATTAACGAGCAATTTCATTCTTTAGTCACGCTTCTCAAAGGACTTTAAAGGGATTCAGATACATAGTTCACCAGCACACTAATGAAAATCCCCTTTCCTCTCTTCCCTCATTCCTCATGCCCTGAAGCTCTTCCATGCTGCTCATTTCAATCTCCATCTCCCACCAGCTCCTCCAGAGCCTCAGTCTGAGAACCTGGAATTCTTGAATAAGCAAGAACAATCAAAGCGGGAGCCACCGGCCCCTCTGCAGCACAGATGTCGGCGTTTTATTGATTCACTTTAACAATAAACACAGATTTGCTTTATTTTATATAATCAATTGGCAATTAACATTCTGGGGGAAATCTTTTCTGAGGCTGGTACCAACAACACTGGTAAATTTTGGACCTTTCACTTAATTTCTAGTAAGTTTGTTTTAAAAAGGATTTTATTTATTTATTTGTCAGAGAGAGAGCAAGAACACAGGGAGAATGCAGGGAGAGCAGCAGGCAGAGGGAGAAGCAGACTTCCCGCCCAGTGGGGAGACAGACTGAGGACTCGATCCTAGGACTCTGGGATCATGACCTGAGCCGAAGGCAGACATTTAACCAACTGAGCCACCAAGGTGTCCCAATATCTAATAAGTTTTAATTCAAATTTAAACAATAATGAAATACCATCTCTCATCCATTAAATAGAAAAAATAAAAGAAAGAGCAAGAGAGGCACCTGGGTGGCTCAGTCAGTTAAGCATCTGACTCTTGATCTCAGTGCAGGTCTTAATCTCAGGGTCTTGAGTTCAAGCCCCACATTGGGCTCCACACTGGGCAAGGAGCCTATATTTTAAAAAAAAAGAAAAAAAGGAAAATGATAAAACCAAATTTGGTGAAGTTTTGGGAAAAAAATATATTCGTACATTTTTAGTACTATCTTTTTTTTTTTTTTTTTTAAAGAGAGAGAGAAGCAGGGGAGGAATAGAGGGAGAGGGAGGCAGAGACTCTTAAGCAGACTCCACGCTCAGCATGGAACCCCACTCTGGGCTCAATCTCACGATCCTGACATCATGACCTGAGCTGAAACCCAGAGTCCTACCCTTAACGGACTGAGTCACCCATGCACTTCAGCACAAACCTTTTTGAGGAGAAGGGGGATTTGACAGTGTTCCTCAATGTCCATGTAATATTTATTCACAAAATCATTCAAGAGATAAAGGAAGGGGGGGGGCACCTGACTGGCTCAGGTAGAAAAGCACGTATCTCAGGGCTATAAGTTCCAACCCCACGTCAATTGTAAAGATTGCTTAAATGGCGATCTGGGTGGCTCAGTGGGTTAAACCTCTGCCTTTGGCTCAGGTCATGATCCTGCATTGGGCTCTCTGCTCGGCAGGGATCTTGCTTCCCCCTCTCTGCCTACTTGTGATCTCTCTCTGTCAAATAAATAAATAAAATATTAAAAAGAAAAAGATTCCTTAAATAAACGTTAAAAAAATATAAAAGAAATCATATTTATCTTCTGACTCCTCCTTGCTATCACCCTCCAGCTCTAGGCACAGATTGTGGTCAACTTTTTTTTTCCTTTTTTTTTTTTATTCTTTACTTTGGTAAAATACACATAAATGAAACAAGATGGGATTGGGAGGGAGACAAACCACAAGTGACTCTTAATCTCACAAAACAAACTGAGGGTTGCTGGGGGGAAGGGGAGTCGGAAGGGGGGTGGGGTTATGGACATTGGGGAGGGTATGTGCTTTGGTGAGTGCTGTGAAGTGTTTAAACCTGGTGATTCACAGACCTGTACCCCGGGGGGATAAAAATATATGTTTATAAAAAATAAAAAATTAATTAAAAACAAAACAACAACAACAAAAAGAAAATACACATAAAAATCAACCATTCTGATCATTTTTTAATGTGCAGTTCAGTGATATTAAGTACCTATTATTACACAACCTTTACCACCATCCATCTCCAGAACTCTTTTCATCTTCCCAAACTGTGTATGAGTTAAGCACGAACTCCCCATCCCCTTCTTCCCTCTTCACACCCCCCCACCCCGCTCCTAGAAACCATCGTACTACTTTCTGCTTCTGTGAATTTGACTCCTGTATGTACTTCGTGTAAGTGGAATCATATAGTCTTTGTGTGATGGGCTCATTGTACTTAGTATAACATCCTCAAAGTCCATCCATGTCATAGCCTGTGACAGAATTCCCTTCTTTTTTTTTTTTTTTTTTTAAGATTTTATTTACTTATTTGACAGAGATCACAAGTAGGCAGAGAGGCAGGCAGAGAGAGAAGGGGAAGCAGACTCCCCGATGAGCAGAGAACCTGATGCAGGGCTCAATCCCAGGTCCCTGAGATCATAACCTGAGCAGAAGGCAGAGGCTTTAACCCACTGAGCCACCCAGGCGCCCCCCCTTCCTTTTTAAGCTGGAGTAATATTTAATGGTATATGTCAATCACATTTGCTTATTCATTTATCTGTTGACGGACACTTGAGGGTGGCTCCCACCTTGCCATTGTGAGTAATGTTGCTGTGAACGTGGGTGTTCAGATATTTCTTCCAGACCCTGATTTCAATTCCTTCAGGGAGTCACCTGAAAGTGGAATTGCTGGATCACATGGTATATTGTCTCATCTCTTTAGAAGTGACCTGGCTTCTGGATTTCAGGGTGTTAAGAGCTTGGAGGAGACTGGCCATGTGACCTTGAACAGGTCACTTTCCTTCTCTGAGAACAGATCCAAGGGGGACTCTTGCTAACCACACACATTCCCAGGCCCCTTTTTCCTGGGACATTCTAACTCAGTGGCTGGCCTGGGCCCCAGGAATTTGAAATTTTTCTAAAAGAGCCTCAGGTGATTTTTATCATCAAACAGGTTTAAGAATCACAAGACCCGAGAACGTCCAAAGGCCCTCTGCTCTGACCTTCTATGACCTCAGTGGTTAAGAGACTAGTATCTGGAGTCAGACTGACTGGGTTTAATTACTAGTTGCCAGTTAGCAGAACTTGCCTCAATTTCTTCACCCGCTAAAGGAAGATAATGGTGCCTACCACAGGACTGTTGCACGAAGCAAATAAATTTGAACGAAAATGAGATTTTAGCATACCTAGTACTCAAAAACAAACAAACAAACAAACAAACACCCACAACACAACATAACAAAACAAAAAAGCCCTCTAGTATCTTTGCGCTATTCACTCTTCCTCTTGTGGCTGGTGTCCTCCCCCAGTGGGTGTGTTCCTGTCGCCACCTAGTGGTGGGGATAAGTCACTGCATGCGCACAACCATTTCCTCTTTCCCGCCACCACTTTGCCCCAACTCCAGCCAGCCCATCCCTTCTCTAGCTCACCGCATTTGGAAGCCTCAGGGCCCTCAGTGGTAGCAGAAGCTCCAGGTGGGAAAACCTGGAGTCTGAGGGTCCCCTAAAGCCCCTAAAGTCTATTCCACAGCCTCATCCTAGTGACGGTGAGCCGCTAAGTTCCTTAGGGACATCTCATTCAGCCCTGACAATCCCTATGCTATCTTTGCCACAGATATTCCACACATGAGGAAATCGAAGCTCAGAGAAGCTAAGTGGCTGGCACAAAGTCACACAGCTTGCGATGATGGGGCCAAGTCTCTCAAACCCAGGTAGATCTTAACCCACAGCTATTTCCTCTAAGCCAGAAGGCCTCTATACTAGTGGTTCTCCACCTTAGCTGGACATCGAATTCACCGGGGATGCCTTAAAAATAGTACCAAAGCCTGGGGCGCCCCGGGGGGGCTCAGTAGGTTAAACATCTCCCTTCAGTTCAGGTCATGATCCCAAGGCCCTGGGATGGAGTCCCCAGTCCAGTCCTGCTCCCTGCTCAGCGGGAAGCCTGCTTCTCCCTCTGCCCCTCTCCCTGCTCATTCTATCTCTCTCAAATAAATAAAATCTTTACAAAAAGCAAAACACATAAGAATACCGATGACTGAGCCCACCCCACCCCCATTGGTCTGGGGTGTGGCTTGACCACTGGGGTTTTGTAAAGGTCGGTAAGTATTGCCATAGCAAAGCGAACCACAGCGATAACCACGGCGATAACTCACCCGCTCTGTTTTCTGCTCCTCCGGGCTTTGCTCTAGGCTCCTTTATCTGGACTTCCGATAAGCAATCTACTGAGGTGTTCTGCTCCCCCAGGGCTCCCAGGTGCCGCAGGAGGTCACGGAGGAGGGGGCAGGGTGTGTTCCTGTGTGCGCCAACACCTCCTCTGGAGAGAGCCCTGCGGACGTGGGACCCCCGCGTCTGCTGGACACGGCTGTGTTACTTTGGGCAACTGACTGCGCCTCTCCGTGAAATTGCCTTCGATGGAAACGCGTCTGAAAGTAACATCTATCACATGAAGTGCTTATAGTAAACAGTGCCTGGAAGCCAGCAAACTCTCGGTGTTACAAGGGTTGCTAGCGGGCGCCTGGGTGGCTCAGTCGGTTAAACGTCCTTCAGCTCAGGTCTCGATCCCAGGATCCTAGAACTGGGCCTCAGGTGGGCCTCCCTGCTCAGCAGACTCTGTTTCTCCCTCTGCCCCTCCCCCTGGTCGCACGCGCGCGCTCTCTCACTCTCAAATAAATAAATAAAATCTTTAAAAAAAAAAAAAAAAAAAAAAGCTAGGACTGCTACTGAGCCAGCAGCTGTAATACCGCTAGGATTATTATCGTTCCTGACTCTTGACAATGGCTTCCCCTGCGGACTGATCAGAAGTAGCAGAACCCCTCCTTGTTATTGTTGCTTTGACCCTTTTCTCTTGGGCGTCGGGCTATCAATTATAGAGAGCCCCGCCCTTAGGCGGGCCCAAGACTCAAACTGGCCAATCCAAGTATCCCATCCTCAGAAGAACCCAAGTCTTCCAAGGGGAAGCAGGTGACCCACGTGGAGCCAGTCACTCAGGAGGAACTCATGTGGTGGGGGCAATGCGGGAGGTCACCTTTCCTATCACTGCAGAGGAAAGCAGTGAGGGGGAGACTGGAGGGCACCTGAGGGTGAGAATGCTCCCAGCTGGCCCAGGTAAGGGGCCAATCAAGCCAAGGCCTGCCTGGCTTTAGGTTGGCTCACAGTCCCTGCTCACTCCTAGGGTCCCTGGGGATTCAGCTAAGCTGATGTTCAAGTGGCTTCTTACATGGAGGCGGAGTTCAGAAGGCAACTCTCCAATCACAGGAATTGAAAGTGAAGATCGCAGATAGCCATAGTCCCCCAGACAAGCTCTCACAGCTCGAAGAGGACTAGGGACCGACTACCCACTCCAAGTCTGGTCCTGGACGGGTAAACGCCGTTGTTCCGGCAGTCAGCAAAACTCAGTTGGGATCTTTCGGCCAAGGGTACTCCAGAGCTCATTAGACTGGTCTTGCGACGTGTATGAGAGTTTGAAATTGTTTCAAAATAAAAAGTTTAAAAGAAAAAAAAAGGAAAAATGTCGTACATTGCCTGTCAAGTCCTACACCAGGCCAACGTCACAGTCACCCACCACACTGGGGATGCACAGACGGACTTGGGATCGGCGCTGCCTGGTGGTATTATGCCCCATGCTGGAGCGCACCCACACCTCTGCCCCCAAGTGCCAGGTCGCCCCACAGGCATTTGAGGGCCCATGTGTGCCAGAAATCTGTATCTGTAAACCCAGCAAACATTAGGCTCACATTTTGCAGAACCAAGAGAAGAGAAAGGCAGGGAGGGTCTCCCCTCCCTGTTCACAGATCGTTCTCTGTGTCTCTCTGTCCTGGTTCAGTTCTCAACACGGGCTCTGTGCCAGGCCCTCATAGTTGTGAACAGGATGTTCAGAGTCCCTTACCTCATGGAGCTTGCCATCCACAGCTGGAGAGATGAGTCCACAACCCAGAGAAGCGCGGAGAACTGCCCAAGAGTTCAGTCTTTTCTTGAAGGCCTCCCAGAGACGGTGCTGTTTTTCAGTGATTCTCCAATTTGAGTGGGCATGAGAATCCCCCAGAGGGGTGCTAGAATGCTGATCGCTGCCCACCCCCATCCCCCTGCGCCCCAGCTGCTGAGAGTCAGTGGTAAGGTCTGAGAACGAGCATTTCCAGTATGTTCCCAAGTGACGCTGATGCTGCTGGGCCAGGGACCCCACTTTGAAAACCACTACTTAGCCAAGAGGATTAATTTAAAGACTGAGGAATTCAGGCCCCACAGATGGCTCTGATTGTCCAAGGAACTTTTAAAATGCCATCTGTCCAAGCCCCACTGCACAATAATTAACTCAGAATTTCTGGGAGATAACGCCAATCATCAGTGTTTTAAAACAAAACTCCTGAGTGGGGTGCCTGGCTGGTTCAGTTGGAAGAGCATGCAACTCTTGATCTCAGGATCATGAGTTTGAGCCCCATATTGGATATAGAGATTACAAAAAAATGAATAAATTAGTAAATGCACTTTAAAAAAACACTGAATGATTCCAATTCATGGTTGGACACCATGGCCCCCAAAGTTACCCAAACAGCCTGGCCCCAAGCTCTAAGGATATCCAACTCTCCCAGTTGATCTCCGCTTGGGAACCACTGCATCAGATGCTAACCTTAGAACCAGCCATATCCCAGAACCCCTAAGTGCCCATTTCTCAGTGTACCAGACACGTCCAGTGACCCCAAGGCCAACCCTGGCATTCTTCCCATTTCTGACCTGAAATCCAACCCTGGTCTAAATTGCAGCCCCAAGCCTCACTCCAGCCTGACTCTCACCATGATCAAATCCCAAAACTGCTAGTTAAACTAACGCCAACCTCACAACCTTCCTAAAACTTGATGTCCAGACCCAGTCCTTCAGATGCTGTCATTGAGCCAAGACTTAACTACGCATCCTCACTTCTGCTGTCTCCTTCGTGTGTTCTAACTTACTCTCCACAGCCTCTCTGGACATCCAGTTCCTGTCAGCCTGTATCCTATTCAACAACTTTCAAAAGCATCCTAGCATCCACCAATACCTGCTAGCACTAAATGTCATTTTTAGTACAACCCAAACATAACTTTCCACTTGGAACCATTAGCGTTAAGTTTAATTACAAGTAATAGACAATCTCCATGTTGGGGCACCTGAGTGGCTCACTTGGTTAAGCATCTGACTTCAGCTCAGGTCCTAATCTCAGGGTCCTAGGATTGAGCCCTGGTGTCTGGCATCTGTGATTTAACACGGAATCTACTGTCCCTCTGCCCCTGCCATCCTCCCTCATATCCCTTCCCCTGCTTGTGCTCTCTCTCACAAATAAATAAAGAAATAAAATCTTAAAAAAATAAAATCTCCATGTCACAGTGACTTAAACAAGATGAGTTTCTTTTCTTGTCCTCTCTCTCTCAAATCAAGGCTTCTAGCTGGTGGCTCCACAGTCACAGCTCACTTTCTCAAAGTTACCTCATGGTTCAAAATAGCTGCGAGAGCTCCAGCCATTAGGCCCTCTTGCCAACCCAAGGGAAGGAAAAAATAACCAAGAACGGTACACACCCCCCATAAGAACACTTTGAGGCAGTGGCATGCACATTGCCACTTACATCCTAACGGCCAGAATTTGGCCCCATGGCCACATGATTGTAAAGAAAGCTGGGAAATGTGTTTTTCTGGGTATCCTTATGCTTAGCTACAAATCAGAGGCTTATTGTTAAGGAAGAAGACATATTAGAGGACAAGTAGATGCTCCCAGACAATTATCTGTCCCTCCCTAGAAGGACCTCAGTTTTGAATCTCATATCACCAGACTACACCATTTTATTTTATTTTATTTTTTATTTATTTTCAGCGTAACAGTATTCATTGTTTTTGCACCACACCCAGTGCTCCATGCATTCCGTGCTCTCTCCAATATCCACCACCTGGTTCCCCCAACCTGCCACCCCCCGCCCCTTCAAAACCCTCAGATTGTTTTTCAGAGTCCACAGTCTCTCATGGTTCACCTCCCCTTATCAATTTCCCTCAACTCCCTTCTCCTCTCCATCTCCCCTTGTCCTCCATGCTATTTGTTATGCTCCACAAGTGAAACCAGATGATAATTGACTCTCTCTGCTTGACTTATTTCACTCAGCATAATCTCTTCCAATCCCGTCCATGTTGCTACAGAAGTTGGCTATTCATCCTTTCTGATGGAGGCGTAATACTCCATAGTGTATATGGACCACATCTTCCTTACCCATTCGTCTGTTGAAGGGCATCTTGGTTCTTTCCACAGTTTGGTGACCGTGGCCATTGCTCCTATAAACATTGGGGTACAGATGGCCCTTCTTTTCACTACATCAGTATCTTTGGGGTAAATACCCAGTAGTGCAATTGCAGGGTCCTAGGGAAGCTCTATTTTTAATTTCTTGAGGAATCTCCACACTGTTCTCCAAAGAGGCTGCACCAACTTGCATTCCCACCAACAGTGTAAGAGGGTTCCCCTTTCTCCACATCCCCTCCAACACATGTTGTTTCCTGTCTTGCTAATTTTGGCCATTCTAACAGGTGTAAGGCGGTATCTCAATGTGTTTTTAATTTGAATCTCCCCAGGGCACCTGGGTGGCTCAGTGGGTTAAGCCACTGCCTTCAGCTCAGGTCATGATCTCAGGGTCCTGGAATTGAGTCCCTCATCGGCCTCTCTGCTCAGCAGGGAGCCTGCTTCTCTCTCTCTCTCTCTCTCTCCCTGCCTGCCTCTCCTCTACTTGTGATCTCTCTCTGTCAAAATAAATAAATAAAATCTTCAATTTGAATCTCCCTGATGGCTAGTGACAGACTACACCATTCTTTGAAGATTTGGTTCCTGCCTCACTGACATTCCCCTATGTCCCTGTGCTAATTCTTGGTCATTTCCATATCCAAGTAAACCTTTCCAATGCCCACCCCAGCCTGTCTCTTGGCCTCCTTTCCTTTCTCAACTTGCCCTCCGCCACTGGAGTGTATCATCACCATGTCACCGCTGACCCTGGGGATCTCCATCTCATCCCCCCGACTTTCTTTTTTTTTTTTAATTAATTTATTTTTTCAGTGTAACAGTATTCATTGTTTTTGCACCACACCCAGTGCTCCATGCAATCCGTGCCCTCTCTAATACTCACCACCTGGTCCCCCCAACCTCCCACCCATCCCCCCCACTTTCTGACCCAGCTCACTTCCTCTGGCCCCCCCAACTCCCACTATCTTTCAACTTCACCAGAAGCTACATATACTGGAGGATCTGTCACCTTTCCCTGTTCCTTTAGCTTACAAATATGTTATTTCTCCTAATTTAAAACACTTCCCACTCCAATCAGCTCCCCCACGAGGTACCACCCCATTTCCCTGCTGCCCTGGCCCTCCCCACTTTCTTTCTTCCCACTCAGTCCAAGCTGCCCCCACCCAACTCCTCCAGCAATGCCTGCACCACCAGCAACCTCCATGGTGGGACAGCCACCAGCCAGCTTCCTTGCTCACCTACCGCAGCCATACCTGTCGCCTGCCTGGGACAGCCCTGGTTTATGTCTGTTGCACCAGTGTGATTATGAATAGCTCCGCCTCTACTCCCAGGTGTATGGGCCTCCACAATAAATGAGCCCTTCCTCTCAGCTGCACCTGACACGATTGCTTGCTCCCCCTCTCACACTGCAGCGTTTCCTCCTCCCTCCCTGGCTTTTCCTCCTCAGCCTCCCTGTTTGGTCCCTCCTCATGTCCCGGCACCTTCTAACATTGTGGTGCCCCTGTGCTCAGTCCTTAGACCCCCTCTGCTCTATCTTCACTTGTTCCCTCAGTCATTCCAGCCGGGTGTTTGACTGTAACTATGATAAACGGGGCTGTGATTCCCAATGTCATATCTCTAGCCCAGACCTTGTGTCCAGCTGCCCTGTGACATCACACAGGCCCATCCAATGGGCACTTCACTTTTTAAAAATTCTTATTTATTCATTTGCATAATCCCTACACCTAACATGGAGCTAGAACTCATGACCTTTAAATCCAGAGTCACAGGTTCTTCCAACTGAGTGAGCCAGGTGCCCTTTAATTGGCACTTTTTCTTTTTCTATTTTTTTTTTTAGATTTTAGTTATTGGGACACCTGGGTGGCTCCGTTGTTAAGCGGATGCCTTTGGCTCAGGTCATGATCCCAGGGTCATGGGATCAAGCCCCACATTGGGCTCCCTGCTCAGAGGGAAGCCTGCTTCTCCCTCTCCCACTCCCCCTGTTTGTGCTCCCTCTCTCGCTGTGTCTCTTTCTGTAAATTAAACAAATAAAATCTTTTTTTTAATTTTATTTATTTATCTGAGAGAGAGAGAGAGAGAGAGAGCACAAGTAGGGGGAGGGGCAGAAGGAGAAGCAGACCCCCCCCACACAGAGTGGGAAGTCTGATGCAGGGCTTGATCCCTGGACTCTGGGATCACAACCTGAGCTGAAGGCAGACGCTTAACCCACTGAGCCACCCAGGCGCCCTTCAATTGGTACTTAAAACTGAACGCATCCAACACTAGACTCCCGACCTCCCACACATGACACTCCAAGGTCCTTCTCACCTAGTCAATGGAATCTCCAGGCCTCGAGTTGCTCAAGCCAAAGCCTGAGTGCCACCCTCACCCTACAACCCCAAAAGTAATGAGCTAGGGTAGCCTGTCTTGCCCCCCACCTTCTCACCTGTCCACTGCCTGGTGAACTGCTGGCCTCCTTGCCTCCCCAACCCTCCTGAATGTTAATAAGAGTGGTCTTATTAAAATTTGCTCAAAACCCTCCAATGTTCCCCGGTTCTCACTAAGTAGAGCTAAATGTTACCTTAATTCCCTTGCTCTTCGGCCTCCATTACACCCTAACTATCTCTATGACCTTGTCTACTGCTCTCCCCTTCACCCACTCTCTTCCAGCCTTACTGTTCCTCAAATGTGGCTGAGCACCTTCCTACCTCAGGGCCTTTGCACATGCTGTTTCATCTGTCTGAAATGCTCTGCCTCCAGATACTGATGCAGCTCACCTGTCACCTCTTCAGATCTTTATTCAGATGTCACCTTCCCAATGATACCTTTCCTGATCACTCTAGTATTCAATCCCTGCTCCCCTCATACTTTTAACCTTTCCCCCCTTTTTCTGCTTTTATTTTCTGTATCACATTCTTTCATTTTTCTTTTCTTTTCTTTTCTTTTATAGAGGTAGAGAGAGAGAGAGACTCTTAATCTCCATGTAGGCCCAGCATGGAACCCGATGTGCGGCTCAATCTCACAATGTGGAGATCATGACCTGAGCCAAAATCAAGAGTTAGGTGCTTCACCCACTGACCCACGCAGATGCCCCTGTCTCACCTTTTAACACACTGTATAATAGGTTAGAATGTCAGCATTACGAGGTCAGGGGGTTAGCACATTCTGTTCACTAACACATGTCAAATACCCAGAACAGTGCTTGGCACACAGTATAGTCTCAATGAATAGTTATTGAATGAACTCTCATTCTGGACCCCTGATTCTGCTGGGGGCCATACGGCATGACCCGTTGAGCCCTTAAGGCCCAGATGTACAACAATTCTGCAAAAAGCCATGAAGTCCCGCAATAACATCATTGTCACACTAGACTTTCTAGAGTGGATGTCAGTGCCCTGTTTCATTCTCTGCCCTCCCCACCCCCCATTCCACCACCTCTGCCGCCAAGCAACACTTCTCCCTCAGGCTGTGAGCTCCACCCTGATGAAAACTGAACGTGAACCCCATTTTCAGCTTCTGCAGCTAGCACCCAGTAGGCACCTAGAGCTTCACTCAGCAAACACCCCAAAAGCTCCTCTGTGAGGGCACCTGGGTGGCTCAGTGGGTTAAAGCCTTTGCCTTTGGCTCAGGTCATGATCCCAGGGTCCTAGGATCGAGCCCTGCATTGGGCTTCTCTGCTCAGTGGGGAGCCTGCTTCCTCCTCTCTCTCTCTGCCTGCCTCTCTGCCTACCTGTGATCTGTCACATGAATAAATAAACCCTTTAAAAAAAAAAATAGCTCCTCTGTGGGCCCCCGTGGTGTTCTTCCAGGGCTCTGAGCTCCGAAGGCTGGTCTGCGTCCTACTCACTCACAGTCCACCTGTGAAACTCTGGACGCTGACTTAGCCTTTCTGAACCTCTGTCCCCTTATCTGAAAAGCAGTGCTATGGCTAGGACCCCGGCACTGGAAGTCTAGGGTTCACTGAGAGAAACTTTTTTGGGGGAACAGTCTGCCAGTAGCCACATGACACCGACAGAACCTTGATGGATGAAAGAAGTCCCAGACAACTTCAGCAAAATACAGCTGGCAGGGGTGCCTGGGCAGCTCAGTCGGTTGAGCGTCTGCCTTTGGCTTGTCATGATCCCAGAGTCCTGGGATGGAGCCCCACATCAGGCTTCCTGCTTGGGCTATGAGTCTACCTCTGCCTCTCCCCATGCTTGTCTTCTGTCTTTCACTTGCTCTCTCTCTCAAATAAATAAAATAAAATCTTAAAAAAAAAAAAAAAAAAAAAAGTAAAGCTGGCAAAAAGTGGTCATTTCAAAGCTCAGGCCTGTTTTCTATTTTGCCAGAGCCTGGACACACCTTCAGGCCGTGGGGTTCCCAGGTTTCTGATAAGCCTGCCTGAGTGGATCCTTTCCTGGTGCACATCTACCTCGACCCGTCAAGAAGTTGAGGTCAGGGGCAAGATATTTTAAGCCAGAGGGAAAGCTTGCCCCAGGTACCTCAGGTGGGATGTGGTGAACCAGGACTATTTCTGGGTAAAATCTCTAGCTCTTAACCACTGCTTCAGACTTTCCCAAGATGCCCTCTTTTCACCACTGCACCGCCTACACTGACCCAAAATTCCCTGGGTTTGAGCCCCTCAGAGACTTGGGCTTCCCATTGGTCCATCTGTGAAATGAAGATAAACCGATATTCAGTGACATCAACAGGGCACCTTCTCTGCGCTCAGCACTGTGCCAAGCGCCTACACGTATCAGTCCATTCAATTCTGGAAACTTCCCTAATGCCACGTACCATGATTGTCACCACTTTACTGGCTAGAAAACTGGGCCACAGGGAGGTGAAACCACGTGCCCAGCCACCTCTCAAAGTTTCCACAGGGACTAGAGATAACACAAGTAAATATCGGGCACAGAGTGGGTGTTTAGTCAACAGTATGGCCCCACATTACTTGGGCAAGTCATTTAGCTTCTCTGAGCTGAAGCCAGGCAAGCCCTACTGTGAGGATGAACTGTGCTTGGCATGTGGTAGGAGTCACTATTTATCAGCGTCCCCAGCTGGTGGTGGTGGTGAATTTCTGTCTTCTGAAGGTAGATTTAATTTTAGGGGCACCTGGGTGGCTCATTTGGTTAAGCACCCAACTTGATCTCAGGGTCGTGTGTTCGAGTCCCATGTTGAGCTCCACACTGGGTATGGAGTCTACAGAAAGAAAAAAAAAAAGAAGACCTAATTTTAGAAAATGGCTAAAATTCATGTGGAATTGAATCTGGTGACTAATGCCAATGATCAGGCTAAAAACTGTCATTTTTAGACCAAAACAAGGTGTAATTAGGGAGACTTGAGACTGTGTTTCTTTGGAGTAAGGCCTGTTGCAATGGTGTTAGGTCAGAAGGTATTAGAAGTTATCCGTATTCCTGATCTTATTTTTATTCCTAAACTGACCCTCATTTTACTTATTTTTTAAAATTTTATTTATTTATTTGACACAGAGAGAGAGAGCAAGCACATGGATGGGGAGGGGTAGACAGAGCAGGAGAAGCAGGCTCCTTGCTGGGGGTCCTGGGACCATGACCTGAGTAGAAGGCAGACACCCAACAGACTGAGCCACCCAGGCGCCCTCCCAGACCTTCATTTTAACCAAAATCTTGATCCTCAATCCTGAATCCAGACCTGACCCAAATCTGAATATTTATATACTGTCTCTAAATTCCCCACACATGCTCACCAAATCTAGCATCACCAAGACCCAGACATTTCCTTTCATTTTTTTTCCGAGTTCCACTTTGCTACTTTCTGTTCCTCTCATGATCTGGACCTGCATTAATTTTTAATATACTTTTAAAAGATTTTGTTTATTTATTTGACAGAGAGAGAGAGATCACAAGTAGGCAGAGAGGCAGGCAGAGGTGGGGGGGGGGGGGAGCAGGTTCCCTGCCGAGCAGAGAGCCCAATGTGGGCCTCAATCCCAGGATCCTGAGATCATGACCCAAGCCCAAGGCAGAGGCTTAACCCACTAAGCCACCCAGGCGACCTCTTGAAGGATTTTTAAAAACATAATTGCAGGAGCGTGGGTGGCTCAGGTTGTGACCTCAGAGTCCTCGGATTCCCATGATGGGCTCTCTTCTGGAGGGAGATCTTGCCTCTCCCTCTGCCTCTGCTGCTCCCCTGCTTGTGTGCTCTCTCTCTCTGTCAAATAAATAAAATCTTTAAAAATATATAATTGCATTCAAAGCATACAAAATATGAATACATTCTCCTCAAAAGTAGGAATAAAAATGTAAAACAAAAACAAACAAACAAAAAAACAGCCTTTTCAGGGACACCTAGGTAACTCAGTTGGTTAAGCACCAGACTCTGGATTTCAGCTCCAGTCACAATCTCAGGGTCATGAGATCAAGTCCCCTGCCAGGCTCCCCAGTCAGCATGGAGTCTGGTTGAGATTTTGTCCCTCCCTCTCTTTTTGCCCCTCCCTCCATTTTCTCTCCCTCTCTCTAAAATAAATGAATAAAAACACTTTTAAAAACAAAATTAACTCGGGATGCCTGGGTGACTCAGTTGGTTGGGTATCTGCCTTTGGCTCAGGTCATGATCCCAGTGTCCAGGAACAAGCCCCTTATGCGGCGGCTCCCTGCTCAGCAGAGAGTCTGCTTCTCCCTCTCCCTCTGCCCCTTCCTCTAGCTTGTTCTCTCTTTCTTTCTCAAATAAATAAATAAACCCTTTAATAAATTAAGGAAAGAAACCTTAAAAAAAAAAAACGATTTTATTTATTTATTTGACAGACAGAGATCACAAGTGCAGAGAGGCAGGCCAAAAGAGGGGATTGGGGGAAGCAGGCTCCCCACTGAGCAGACAGCCTGATGCGGGGCTTGATCCCAGGATCCTGGGATCATGACCTGAGCTGAAGGCAGAGGCTTTAACCCACTGAGCCACCCAGGTGCCCCTAAAGAAAGAAACCTTTTTAATAAAGTTATTTTTCACATGCTTTCAAAAGTGACTTTCCTCACATTCAAAATTATGTATTAAAATTTAAAGGCAAATATGTTTTCTAATTAATAAGTGGCAAAATGTAGGGATACCTGGGTGGTTCAGTGGGTTGAGCCTCTGCCTTCAGCTCAGGTGGTGGTCTTGGGGTCCTGGGATGGAGCCCCCACATCGGGATCTCTGCTCAGCAGGGAGCCTGCTTCCCCCTCTCCCTCTGCCTGCCTCTCTGCCTACTTGTGATCTCTCTCTGCCAAATAAATAAATAAAATCTTTTAAAAATATATTTTAAAAAATAAGTAGCAAAATGTAATTGAATTTAAATAGTTTCAGACATTTTAATTCCATCTTATTATATATGTTTAGGAAAACAGAACTGTTCCCAAAACAGCATCTGATGCGTCAATCTGAGGAACAGCAATCGCATCTCACACATTGTCCTGACCTACATATATACAAATTTAAGAGTCAATATGAATTGTTTTTAATATTATAAAACGTTCCTCAGTCGCCACGTGCACCTTTAAGATTACCAGTGCTGATTCAGGAGAACCTTCAGAACGTGAAAAGAAGCACAAGAACCCGAGGCTTTACTACTTGAGAACCTATCACATCCCTGCAACCTGAGAGGAGAGGTCTGAGAAATGCATTCATCTTTTCTTTCACTTGGAAGCGCCTGCTGTTCACACCGGCCCACACTCCAAAGCCATGTCCTCTGACCTGGGTGGTCACCCAACCCACCTTCAGTCCAGCGCAGACAGCTCTGGTTTGGAGAACAGGGAGCAAGATATGACCCCCTGACCCCCGCCCGACACCTCCAACACCCCCCAACACCTGACTCCTCCCCCCTCCTCCTTAGAACACAGATATGTCAGTTTCCACTTCACCTGATCAGATCAGCCCTGAGCCTCAGGTGCCCTCTGGTTCCTAGTCATGTGTTTGTCTGGGCTTTTTGATCCTCAGGAACCCTCTAAAGGATGGTCTTGGGGGCCTGGTCAAGGGGTGCCCCTGCCCTATTATGCAAAGTGCTTTGGTTGCTTGGAAATTTTTGCACAAGCTGTGCCTTATGCCTGGAATGTTCTCATTCCTAGTCTCTGAAAGCCTTCAGGTCTCCGTTTGTTTTAGTATATATTTATTAACTAAACTCTGCCACCAAAATAGAGTCCAAATGCGTGATCCCAAGATCAAGAGTGGCACACTTTACTGACTGAGCCAGCCAGGAACCCTGTCAGGGCTCAGCTTAAAGATTCTCTTCTTGGGGGGCACCTGGGTGGCTCAGTGGGTTAAGCCTCTGCCCTCAGCTCAGGTCATGATCCCAGGGTCCTGGGATCGAGCCCCATATTGGGCTCCCAGCTCTGCAGGGAATCTGCTTCTCCCTCTGACCTTCTCCCCCCTCATGCTCTCTCTCACTCTTTCTCTCTCTCTCAAATAAATAAATAAATAAATAAATAAATAAAATCAATCTTTTTTTAAAATGTTTCCTTCTTGGTGGCTTAGTCAGTTGAGCATCTGACTTCAGCTCAGGTCATGATCCCAAGGTTCTGGGATCGGGCCCTACATGGGGCTCCCTGCTCGATGGGGAGGCTCCTTCTCCTTCTCCCTATGCTGTTCCACCCACTTGTGCGTGAGCTCTGTGTGTGTGTGTGTGTGAAATAAATAAAATCTCTGAAAGGAAAAAACTTTCTTCTCAGACAGTCTTGGGTTAAGGGTCTGCCTTCCGCTCAGGTCGTGATCCCAGGCTCTCTACTCATCACGGCGCCCTGCTTCTCTCTCTGCCTCTGCTGCTCCCCCTGCTTGTGCTGTCTTTCCCTGTCAGATAAATAAATAAAATCTTATCAATCAATCGATCAATCAGTCCCGCCTGGATCCCACCTGCTGTTCTCACGGAATCCAGTTATTTTCGTTCTTGGTATTAAGTACCATTAATAACAGCGAGATCACACATCAATGAATTAGTGTACTTATGTCTTTACTCTGTGTCTTCCTCAGAAGAAGGTCAGCTCCGTGAGGCAGGGACCACATCCTTTTGCCCGTCACTGTATGACCTGGACTTAGCATACTGCTTGGCACAAAGTCAGTATGTTCTGGAAATATTCGTTGACCGACTCTCAGCCATGAGTTTCCTTACCTTTGATATCAGGGTGTTAATGTCTGACTTATAAACATTCTTGTGAGGGTGGGGAGAGAAGGGGAGCAGCGAGACTGACACACAGGGGCTGGTCAATAAATGCTGCTATTATTACTATTATTACTACTACTACTACTATTATTACTGTTATTGTTACTATGTATTCTGAGGCCAAAGAGGATCGAGGAATCTTGGAGGTGGCAACTTGAGGCCTATTTAGAATGGGACAGGTTTCTTGGAATAAGCTGGGCATTCCAGATGGGAACAGCTTAAGCAAAGGTGTGGAAGAGAGAGAATATAAAGGCTTTATGCACACCAATGTGACTGGATGAATAGTAGGGCTGGGGATAGCCCTGCAGTTAGAAAGGCAGACTGGGGACAGACCAGAGAGAGTCTTGTATACCAACCCAGCCCATTTCAATTCGATCCTTAGGCAGCAGGGAGCCACTGAAAGTTTTTGAGCAGAGGTGTCAGCTGAAGAAGGGGTATTTTAGGAAGACTGATTAGGGCCCATCTGGATCAAGTGGACCAAGCAATGAAAAACAAAAAGCCTGTTTCATTCATAGCCCTTCTCTAACCCTTGTGATGGCGTAAAACATGCAAGGGTTAGGAGTAAAAGCTCTGACAGGAGTCAGATCTGGATTCACGAAGTGACCTTACAATCTGGCTGAACTTGAGCACTCCCTGAGCACTCACGTCACCTCCCTGAGCCTCAGTTCGTCCATCTGTAAAATAGAGATAATCATCTCTACCCTGCTTATCTCACTGGTTCCTGGTGTGATTTGAATGAAATAAAAAACTCATTAACTCACTGAAAAAAATGAACCCCACTCATGTATCAAGTCGTGTTGCAAATGCTGAAGAGACAGGGATGAAATGGGACTGCAGTGAAAAGAGGCACATAATTCCCAATTATTGAGTGCCCACTGCATGCTCCTTTCTACCTGTCATCTCAGAGTCTGTCACAATGCCGGGCTGGAACTCACGACCCTGAGAAACCAAGAGTCGGAGGCTTAACTGACTGAGCCACCCAGATGCCCCTCATCTCAATGAATCTAACAGTATCCTTACCAGGTCGAGCCCATTTTATAAAAGAGGAACTCGAGGCTCAGAGGACTAAGTAAGTCACCGAAGGGCCTTTAGGCCTTAAGTGACAGAGCTCAGGTTGCGGGCTCAGGGCTGACCCAATGGGTGAACCCTGCCTCCTAGCACTAAACCTTTGAACACATCTGGCTATTTCCAACTTCCAGGCCTCTATCTTGTTCCCTTACCAGGTGACATATCCCACTTTTATTTTTGCCTGTGTAACTCCTTATTCACCATCTTTTAAATTTTAGATGGGGCTTCAGGAAGCCCCAGGACAGCTGACTGGGACCCCTCCTCTGGGCTTCCTCAGCATTTAACTAAACTTCTCCCATGATATTAATCACATCAACACTATATCCTTGGGGGGCACCGGGCAGGCTGAGTTGGTGGATCGCGTGACTCTTGATCTCTGGGTCATGAATGGCTCTTGAGTGGGGTCATGAGTTTGTGTCCCACCTTGGGCATAGCGATTACTTAAAAACAAACAAAAAACTATACCCCTGGTCTCTAAACTTTTTAAAAAGCATGTTCTCTATCAGTAAAAAAAAAAAAATCTTAAGTGTACACCCATAATTAGGCATTATACTGTGTATACACCTGCTTCTGTCAGTCCATGTATACTAAATATCAGCAAACATTGGTTCTTGTTTTTTATGAAAAAAAAAAAAAAGATAAATACAGGATCTACCTAATATTTTCTTCCCACACCCCACTGACCCCTGACAAATGACAAAGTGATACGTTAAATGGAGGCTGGGTAGGGGATGGTGGGACTGGTGGTCTGGGAACTTGGGAGTTCAGCCTTTTCCCCGCAGGGGGCTGGACCTGGGGTGGGGGGAGTCCTGGGCTGGAGAGGAGCACTTCCCCCCTCCCCAGCTGCCACCCTCTTGAGCCAGCGGGAGGTGGGGTGAAGTTGAGCCTGGATTAGCGAGGGAGGGCAGGGAGGCTTCCTGGAGCCGCAGGGTGGGCAGAGAAGGGGTGCGGATAGAGGAAGGCACCATGCCCCTGCAGGACGACACCCTCCGAGAGGTGTGGGCCTCAGACAGGTCCGGAAGTGCCCCCCCCCACCACCTCAACCTACCTGAACCCTGGGGAACCCTGGAGGGCCCAGAGGGAGGGGCGGGGGGGGCGCAGAACAGGGGTGGAAGACAGACTGATTCCTTTGCTAACATCAGTGGACACGAGGAGGAAAGCCAGAGCCCGGAGGTCCAGCCGCGCCTTAAGCAGGTACGCGCCACCCCTGCTTGGAAAGGAGGCAGGGAGAACCCGCCATTGCGTGTAAACCCACGCAAGGGAGGGGATCTGGGAGTGGATCACGTCCTCCTCAGCAGCGTCTGAGGTTGCTTCCTTCCTTGTAATCTTTTTTTTTTTTTTTTTTTTTTTTTGAGGGAAGGGGTGTTTTGGGGCATGGGATATCCAGGGGAAGAACTGGGACTTTGTGGTTTGGACGTAGCCATGATGCATGGGAGAGGGTCACCGTTCCCCACCCCAAGACGACGACTGCGGTTCCCCTCCCGATAATCCGCGGTTATTTCTGGCGGCTCAAGGGATTAGAGGGTCACGGACCTCAGAGCCCCCCTTTCCTTCTTCTCCTCCTTCTTGACCCCCCACTCCGCAGCGACCCGTCAAGGGGCAGAAGTTGAGGAAGAAGAGGACGGAGGCCCCGGAGTCCCCGGGCCCTAAGGGATCCAAGCCCCGGAGACCTGGAGGCGGGCTGGGCACCGAGCCCGGGAGCGCTCTCCAGGGTGAGGGACGCGGGAGGGGTGCGGCTGTCCTGGAATCCTGGGGGTGGGGGCAGTGGGGGGGGGGGACCTGGAGGGGTGGCAGCGGGCTGGGGTTGAAGCGGTTAGGGGCTAGGAGGGATGTATGAAAACCAGGGGATGGGGTGCGAAAGTGTAAAGAGCGCCCAGGGGGACCCTCACGGAGAGGAACCCGAGGAGGACAGGGTCCGGGGCTCGGGCGCCGTTGGAGGAGGGGGTCCGACCCTGCCTGACCCCGGCCTCTCGGCTCAGCCGGGCGGAGGGGGAAGCCGCGGGAGGATCCGGCCCCGCAGCCCCCAGAGGCCCGGCCGCCGCGCACCGTCTACGCCAAGTTCCTCAGGGACCCCGAGGTCAAGCGCGACCCGCGGGAAACCTTCCTGGTAGCGCGAGCCCCGGACGCGGCTGACGGTGAGACAGGGGCCGGCGGGGAGGCCGGGAGGCGGGCACTGGGGAGAAGGAGCTAGGTGGCCACACGGGAACCGCGACAGGGAGGCGGAAAACTCGGGGAAAAAACCTCCCCTGCTCTGGCCTTCTCTTAGAGTCAGAAAAGAACCTAATTCTCTTGTTCTTTACTCTGTTTTCCAGATGGGGAAACTGAGGCACAGAGCAGTTAAGAGTTTTGCCTTTAACTACAGCTAGGGGCCAGAGGTAGCCCAGATGGGTCTGGCTGGAGGTCAGAAAGGGACAAGGCCAGGGAGAAGCAGAGGGTCCTGGAGGGGACAGAGAAAGCCTTACAGAGAAGGGCATTTCCCCCAGAACAGGATTGTGAAGGCCCTTGCATTCCCCCAACCCCAGCTGACTCCCCTGAACACCTTAGGGTGTCACCCCCAGGGTTTGAGGAAGGTGCTGGAACTGTGTTCCTCCTCCTGTTCCTGTTCCAGAAGGGGAGCCTCCCCCACCATAACCACTTCCCAACAATCTGGGGGGACTGGGTTCCCAGATAACGGGGCCTATGCCAGCCCCCATTATGAGAAGTTTCTACCTATAGAGGATGAGGAGGAATCAGACGAGGACCAGAAAGAGGAAGAGGAGGCAGAGGAAAAGAAACGGAAAACCCCTCTGCCACCCAAAAAGCCTCCTAAAGAGAAGACTTCTGCGGGTATCAAGGAGAGGAAGGCCAAGGCCCAGGGACAGAAGGGTGAGTGCTGAGGGTACAGAGGGCACCCACAGACTCGGAAAAGTAGCCTTGTCCTTCAGGGCTAGGCGAGAGTTGAGACATCAGGAAGTTACCCAGTACCTGGATGCAAGAGTTTCTTTCTCTGGTGTCTTCCCCGTGATGGTCCTTAAGTACCTAGATCACGATGTATCAACCACCCTCCTCCCCCCGCCGCCCCCCTGCCTGCCCAGGAGGCTCTGTGAGCCAGGGAGGAGGGAGGATTTTAGTTTTTTTTGGTAACTCAATATAAATTATTGTTATAATTTTCATAAAAGTATCAAAGTGATTACGGTGCAAATCAGTCAATGAAATAAATGCTGTCATGGCTCCCTGGCCTGGGCTACAGGTACTGCAGGCTGATCTAAAGGGGAAGAGGGAGCTAGGACCTTGGGCCTCTGTGGGAGCGACAGTGCGCTGTCTGTAGCACCTGCTGGAGGAAGTCTCCTGGGGGAGATGGGGTGGGAGCTGGGAATCAGAGGCTCAGTTAGAAGGCCTGGCATTCATTCATTCACTCATTCATTCTGTAATGCCTACGAAGTTCCTGGTATTTGTCCTGCTCTTTATGGACTCGGGATTAAAGCACAACAAGCAGAAGACAAATCCTGGGACCTTGTCAGGCCTTTAGCCTCCCTGGGGACTGAAGGAATGATGAGTGGGTTGGAAGGCGGCCTTCAGGTTCAACAGGCTCTTCTTTGTCTAACCCCTCCTTCCATATCCAGGGGACCTGGGAAGCCCTGTCCCCCCAGCCAAACCTCTGCGCCTTAAGAAGAAGGAGGCACCAGCGGGGGAGGGGCCCAGGATGAGAAGGACGAAGAAGAAAGGTGAGACTGGTCTCCGAAGGAACAGGGGACTCTGGGTGTGGTGGACTGTGTCTCCTTCACATCCACCCACACAGGATCTGGGGAGACTGACAGGGACCCCTCAGGGAGCCCGGCCAGAGTGAGAAAGAAGACTCCAGCAGCCTTGTTTCTGGTCCGGGAAGAAGGCTCAGCTGATAAAGCTCCAAAGAAGAAAGGTGGGTGGCTGTGGGCTCGTGTACCCTGACGTCGAGAGGCCGTCCTGGGGGTTGGGAGCCAGGACACAGGGATCAGGGTCGGGTGAGGAGCAGGTTCTGGGGTCAGACAACTTGACGGCCATCTTGCTCTGCACTTGAACAGCTGTGTGGCCTCAGTCAGGCCTTTCTGAGTCTCTGATAACAGTAACACGGGAATACTCTCTTGTATTTGTGGGGAGGGTCCATTAAGATGTGGGGGTTAGTGCTCCGCAGGGTCAGGGGCTTACAGGCTTGCTCCCCCTCCATGCCCAGGCACTTCCAAAGGCCCAGAAGAGGCCCAGAAGGAGGACGAGGAAGAGGCGGAAGAAGGGGCAGCCGTGGGGACCAAGAACAGCAATCAGAAGGGCAAAGCGAAAGGAAAAGCCAAAAAGGTTGGGATCCAGAGGGGAAGGGGGCTGAGGCCCCTTCAGGGAGCAGGGGCCTAGGTTTGGGGGACTAGAGGATGGAACCTCATGGAGTGGGGGCACAGGGCTGGGGTTAGAATCTTGGTTCCCTCCCTGATAACATGATAGGAGGACAAAGGGCACCAGACTTGTGAGAACAGAGAAGGCGGCTGAGGGGTCACTGGGCTGGGATAGGCTCCCTGAGGGCCTGATGTTATCTGGGCTCTAAGCCCTCCCCTCTGCGGCCTAACCAGCAGCCCCAGCCAGAGATGCTCACACAGCTGCCACACGAAGGGACCAGACTGGTAGACCACACAGGCAGAGCATGTTCACTGAGTTGTTAAAATGTTCTCACACTACTGCTCTGGGGCCCCAAGTGTTTTCCGCTAGCACACCCGGGATGGCCCAACCTTCTGGCAGCTGAAGGGTTAACAGGCCCACCAGGGTCCATTCAGACCCAGGGGCATTCTCAGGGGCAGAACAGTTTACTAACTATTTTGAATATTGCTCTTCCTCACAAAAAGGACTCAGGCACCAACATGGACAAGCTGGAGTTAAGCAGGAGAGGGGGGTCAAACTGGAGAGAGAAAGGGATGAAAGGCTTTGAGAAACTGGTTTCCACAAGTGGAGAGATCATGCTGAGGGTAGGGCTAGGATCTGAGCCATGTGGGTTTATTGGTTCATTCAGGAGTGGTCAGGTCTTATGGGACTGACTCACATTAGTCAACCTTACCAGATTCCGATATATATACTGAAAGGCCAGTTTCTTATCTCCCACAGGGAATATAACCGCAGTGCTACCTCCTATACAGTAGGCCCTAGAAATTCACAGCTGTGGAACTGTTTGAGTAAGCTCTGGCTTTCTCCACATCACATTCCAAACATAGTCTTACATTTCCCAAGTTTCTTCAGGAGCAGCTCAGAGTGGAGAGGAGATGCTCCCTGGCCCCACGGGCTACCGGCCTGCTCACCAACATCAGCCTCACTTCACATGCAATCCAAACCTGCCCTTGGCAAAAATGGCCAACCGCAGCCTATCAGGGATTCCTCGTGGCTTTCCTATAGCCCCTTCTCTTCCCTAATGGGAAAGTTGGGGTTGGAATCTTGGCTCTCCCTCTTAGGAGAGGGATAGAACATGAGGGCGGAGGACACTAGGTTTGTGGGGTCACCAGGCTGGGCCTAGGCCACCCTAAGGGGGAATGCCACCAAACTGTGATTCAGAGTTTTTCTATGAGCGAGATAAGCTTTTTTATTCATTCATTGTCTGACCTCTGTATTGCCATCTGACAAAGCACCCCCAAAACTTAGTGCCTTAAGAAAACAAACATTTCTTTTCTTAGTTTCTGGAATTCAGGAATCTAGGAGGGGCCTAGCAAGATACTCTGGGCTTGGGGGGTCTGTCCCTACATTGCTGTCAAGATGTCAGTTGGGTCAGCAGTCACTCGGAAAGCTTGGCCGGAAAGAGAGGATCCACTTTGAAAATGGTTCTCTGTCATGGTTGTTGGCCGGGGCCCTCTCCATAGGGTGGCTTGAATGGTCTAATGACATAGCAGCCAACTTCACCCAGGGCTTAAGAGTGGCCCAAGGGAGACAGCAAGGAGAGGCCACCATATCTTCTATGACCAGGCCTTAGAAATTACCCCCCATCACTTGGGCTATATTCCATTGGTCAGAGAGACCAAACTCTGATAAGATGTAGAAGGGGGACTACATGACGTGTAAATACCAGGAGGCGGGGATCACTGGGCCTCATCTTGGAGGCTGGCTACTACAGTCATTGATATTTACCAGACACTGTAATGATAGCAGTGGCTAATACTCTAGAACACAGCAGTTCATACCTTTGGCCCCACCTCAGTTCACCCCTTGAGACAGTGTCCACACGGAAGTTCTTTCTAAAGCTCTGGTTCTAACAGGTACCATTTAAAGCCCAGTTCCAGGGCACCTGGGTGGCTCAGTGGGTTAAACCTCTGCCTTTGGCTCAGGTCATGATCTCAGGGTCCTGGGATCGAGCCCCACATTGGGCTCTCTGCTTAGCGGGTAGCCCACTTACTCCTCTCTCTGCCTACTTGTGATCTCTCTCTGTCAAATAAATAAATAAAATCTTTTTTTTTTTTTTTTTTTTTTTTTGTTTTAAAATTATTTATAATTTTTTTTTTTTTTGTTTTTTATTTTTTTTTAAGATTTTATTTATTTATTCGACAGAGAGAGATCACAAGTAGGCAGAGAGGAAGGCAGAGAGAGAGGAGGAAGCAGGCTCCCTGCTGAGCAGAGAGCCCGATGCGGGACTCGATCCCAGGACCCTGAGATCATGACCTGAGCCGAAGGCAGCGGCTTAACCCACTGAGCCACCCAGGCGCCCCTAAATAAATAAAATCTTAAAAAAAAAATAAATGAAGCCCAGTTCTACTTCTTACTAACTGTGTGAACTTGGGCAAATTGCTTAACCTCTCTGAGCCTCAACTTCCTCAGTAAATTTGGACAACAACTTCAGTAGTTACCTAAGGGAATTGAATTAGTTAATATTTAGAAGATACTTAGAGCAATGCCCAGCGCATTGGTAGACTTTATATGAGTGTTTGTTAAATACAGAGATGAAGTAAGGTCTCTCCCGGGTATCCAGCCCCAACCTCTGCATTTCTCTGGTGAAAAAACTGAGTCATATGGTGTTTCAAGTGAAAGATGACCGAGTTAGTGGTGGAACCAGGATTTGAACCCAAGCTGTCTTGCTCCAGAGCCCAGGCTCTTAACCAGAAGCCAAACAAAATAATAATAAAATGCCAAACTCCCCAGAGCCTGGGGAAGCGTGGGGGCCCAACCCACCATAGCTGGCCCATGTGTTCTCTTCCCACACAGAAAGTGGTGAGTTGTCCTGCCTGTCCTGCCTGTGTCCCAGTACTGGGGACCTGCTGAGAGCAGGGGAGCCAGTGCTTCCGGGCCTGATACACGCTCTGCCCCAAACCAGAAGGAGGAAAGAGCCCCATCCCCACCCATGGAAGTGGATGAGCCCCGGGAGTTTGTGCTCCAGCCTGCGCCCCAGGGCCGGACAGTACGCTGCAGGCTGACCCGGGACAAGAAGGGCATGGATCGGGGCCTGTATCCCTCCTACTTCCTGCACCTGGACACCGAGAAGAAGGTGGGTAGGGGGGAGGCGGCAGGGGAGACAGACTGTAGGTCTCAGCACCCAGGCTCAGGGAGCGGGGGCGGAGGGGGGTGCCTAGAGCCAAAATGCCAGGGGGTGGGTGGAGTCCAACACAAACAGGCCTTCCTTTCCCTCTCACACGCCTCCTTCCTTCACCTGTGTCCCCCTCTCCCCAGGTGTTTCTCCTGGCTGGCAGGAAACGGAAACGTAGCAAGACGGCCAATTACCTCATCTCCAGTGACCCCACCAATCTGTCCCGAGGAGGGGAGAATTTCATCGGGAAGCTGAGGTGGGGCTGGGAGGCCCGGGGCCATAAGAATGCCACGGCGAGTCGCTTCCGTCTCCCTGTGCCTGGCAGTGTCCGCCACAGTGGGCACTCTAAAAATGTCCCCTGCCCCAGGGCTTCCCACACGTGAATGTGCACAGATCACTTGGAAGAGTTGTTAAAATGGCCCAGTGGGTCTGGGTGTGGGGCAAGACTCTTCATTCCTAACAAGCCCCCAGGTGATGCCCAGGCTGCTGGACCAAGGACCTCACTTGACATAGGTCATAAAGTCCATGAGGGCAGGGATGGTCGGTGCCTGTTTGGTTCGTGGCTGAATTCCCAGCACCTGGTACATAGTAGCAACTCAATAAAACATTGACTAAGTGAATGCATAAACAAATATCCAGCACCTACCCTGTGCTGTGTCCCCCCATATATCTCATCTAATCCTCACTGCACATCTGAGAGGTAAGGGCAAGGGGACCCCTGAGTCATGCCTTATTTCTTATATTTATATACTTAACAAATGCTTATGAAAGGCCTACCTATGTGTCAGGCATCGTTCTAACTTCCAAATATGAATCCATTCAGTCCCCTTCTTGACCAAGTGAGTTAGATACTGCCATTAGGCCCATTTTACAGAAGGGAAAGTTGAGGCTCAGAGTTTAGCCTGCCTAGGGTCACGCAGTAAGAGATGGAGCTGAGATCTGAAGGTTGTCCAGTGTCCTCCCAGATCCAGCTTCTAAAAAGACCTCATGAGGAGCCCCTGGGACAGGGGACAAGAGTTATTCTGTCCTAAGACACCCACACCCTTGACACAGGAAGCTCTCCAAACTGTCGGTGAGGAAGGGTCTTGGAGCAGGGGTGTGGAATCCCCCAGCCCCGCCCCCAGCTCCGCCCTGTTTGCAGGTCCAATCTCCTGGGCAACCGCTTTACCGTCTTTGACAATGGGCAGAACCCGCATCGTGGAGGAGGCAGCACTAATGTAGGAAGCCTTCGGCAGGAACTGGCAGCTGTGATCTATGTGAGAATCCCCCTGGGCGCACCCCGCAGGTCACTCCCCTTCACAGGGGGTGGGTGGAGTCCAACACCTGTTAGGGGCCGGCATAACAGGCATCTCCCTCTCAGGAAACCAATGTCCTGGGCTTCCGGGGACCCCGGCGCATGACGGTCATCATTCCTGGCATGAATTCGGACAACGAGAGAGTCCCCATCCGGCCACGAAATGTGAGCCCAGCACCTCCCTGACGCCTCTCCCTGAGGATCCTGCTCCCATGTGACCCACCCATGACCCACTCCTGGGGTGCTGGGGGGGTTGCCGAGGGGCTCAGGTTGCCCATACCCAACTTCCTGGGCACATACATTCATTCTGGAAACTCATGGGATTAATTAGGGGGTTTTGTAATTGAATTCACTGAAACAAATACAATGTTTTTTTTTTTTCCAGTATGTATACCACACCATCCATTCATATATTCACTCACTGAATGAATTGCACATTGTGTATATTGTACTATCCACCTTCAGTGTATAATGAGTGCTGATTATGAATCTAGGCAACTGGAAGACATCAGTGAGTAAAAAAGATCTGCCTTCATGAAGCTGGCATTCTAGGGGAGGAGACGGACCAGACCGTAGGCAATAATTGTGCAAATAAGTAAATTGTGTAGAATGTTAGAAAGTCACAAGTAATATGGAAGAAAGAAAAAGAGTGGGCCTCATTGAAAAGGTGATGTTTAAGCAAAGACCTGAAGGAGGTGAGGGAGCAAGCTGACGGATACCTGGGGAAAGAGCACCCAGGCAGAGGGAAGAGCCAGTGCAAAGGCCCTGAGGCAGGATGGTGCCTGGTGGGTCTGAGGTGAGAGGTGAGGGTTGAGTTGCAGATAGGGCCTGTATAACTGGTTTGTACTCACAGAAACAGGAAGCCACAGCAGGGTTTTCAGGAGTGACTTGATTTGCCTTTTATTTTAAAAAGCAAAGGTTGCTTGTTTGTGTGTGAGGTCTAAGGTAATAGGGAGTGATAGCCCAGGGAGAGGTGGCCTCTGCAGTGTCAGACCCTCCCTCTGCTCCTTGGCACTATGGGTCAGTGAGCTCAGGACTGCAGAGACAGGATGACTGGCCTGCTCCATACCTGTAGTGATGTCACTACTTACAATGAAAAATAACACCGTCAGCTGATCACTCATCCTTCCATGCTGGCAAGTCACACACTGTAATCAGAGGTTCAGCCAACCCATGAGGCATGGGGCATGAAAGGCTCTAGTCTCTAGGACCTGTGGGGTCCCACAGCCACTCCTTCCGGGCCTGGACTAAACACACAAAAGCTCCAGAGACAGTGCCTCCCAGGTGTGTTTGGGCTTGGTGAGAACTCCCCAGGGCCGTTCCGGGTAACTTCATCATTTTACCGTCCATCAGAGCAATCCGACATTTACTGAGAGCATTCACTCTGGGCTGTTAACTGATCTGAATAACATGCCATGCACTATTACCTTCCTTAATCCTCACAAGACCCTGTTGTGCGGGAAACTGAGGCACGGAGCTGTCAATAAAATATGATGCCTTCCCTTTAAGTATCTAATTCTGCTTATGACAGTGTAGTGGGAGAAACAGTAAGAGCAAGGTGTTATGGAGGGAGCCTCCAGCTAAGACATCTAAATCGGACACCAGGTCAGGGAGGCTTCTCAGAAGTCATGATCTTGAACCGACTCACTCTAAGCCATGATGGGACCAGTGCCAAGGGAACTGGGGAAAGAAGCATCTGAGGAGCGCTATCCCATAGACACCACTCCTTCCTTTGAGAAACTCTCTTCTGGGACATCTTATTTTAACCACCCCATCTGTCCGTTCACCTGTCCATCTCCCCACGCGCAACTGTGAGCTCCTCAGCGAACCTAGCCTGTTTGGTGCCTTCTTGTGATCAGGTGCCAGCATGCGGCTGTTCCGAAGGCCCACTGGGGGGTCAAGCGCATGGACGCCTACTGGGGGCCAAGTGCTACTTCCCTTCCCTCCACTTTGACATCCCACAGCGAAACCCCATTCTCACAGAGCTCCACCCTGCCCACAAGGACACCACAGAGACCAAGTGTCCTTTCGGGGATCCCCTGAATGGATGTCGATGTCCAGGCTGCATACCAGCACACACATGCGAAGGCAGGCCCAGGTCCCCAGGCCCCCTCCCCTTGGTCCTGAGATATCTCGGCCACCCCTAACTGTCCTCTCCCTAACACTCTACTTTGGCACCCCAGGCTAGCGATGGATTGCTGGTGCGCTGGCAGAACAAGACACTGGAGAGCCTCATTGAGCTGCACAACAAGCCACCTATCTGGAACGAAGACAGCGGCTCCTACACACTCAACTTCCAAGGCCGAGTCACACAAGCCTCGGTCAAGAACTTCCAGATTATCCATGCCGATGACCGTGAGTATTTGAGGCCCCAAGCTGGGTTGTTCCCCACCACCTCCAGGACCCTGACCCTCCCTCTGGCCTTTCCCCACCACCTGGCTGCCTCTCTCTCTCTCTCTCTCTCTCTCTCACACACACACACACACACACACACACACACACAAGCGTGAGCGGGTGTGCACAAAGCTGTCCTTGATCTCTGGAGCCAGAACATCTAAGAAAGTCACTCCCTCCTGCATGGACATTGACAGCATGCTCCCAGGAACCTCCGATATTCCAAGCAGTTGTCTTGGGGCTCTCTGTCCCAGGCCTTCTTTCTAGCATTGACTAGAGCCTGGTGTGGATACTGGGATATTCTGGGTAAGAAAGACTATGCTGAAGGGACAGTTAGTCTGGTGGAGCTTGAGAACCACTCAAAGAGGCTGCTGAGGCTCAGAGAAGGCAGCGCCTTCCCCAGAGTCTTTCAGCAACTCCAAAAGGTCCCACTGGCCATGAGAATTTATTTCACAGATACACAGAGCCTCCTATGTGCTAGGCACTGTTCTCTAGACTTTACAGTTATTGAATCATTAAATCTTTCAACAACCCTGTCCCCCCAATACCTGAGGAAGGTATTATTATTGTCCCTACTTGGCAGATGAGAAAACTGAGGCTCAGAGAGGGACAGCTGGCATGAGAACCCAGGTGGTCTACTTCTAGGGCCCCAGGCCCCAATCGCTTCAAGATGGCTGCCTTGCAGGGCTAGGAATTATTCATCAAGCATCTTTGAATGCCTACTCTGTTGTCCTCAAGTAAGGTCAAAGGCCTGCCCTCAAGGAGTTAGGGAAACAAGATATGCCCAGAACACAAGTAAGTAAAAATGTCCCTGTTACAGGCCTGGGGGACAGGTTCCCACTAGGGTGAAGAAGTTTGGGGTGGAAAGGTACCTCCCAAGGGACTATGGGTTCCCAGGATTGGCTGACACCGAGCAACTTCTCCATCCCCCACTCCATCCTAGGGATGTGTCCCCAGTGTCACCTGTCCCAAGGCCTTAGGAAACTGCTCTCCAGATCACATTTCTGGTGGAGCCTGGTCTACAGAGATCAGGGGTATTTTTAGCAACTTCCTGTTCCTATGGATGCTGGGGGAGGTGTTGGGACTGGGGATGGGATCCTGGACCAGATATCGGATGGAACTGAGTGGAGCCACTCAATAAGATAGAGACTCAGGGGCCAGTGAAGGGATAGAGCCTGGCAGTCTAAGACGGGACTTTGGGGCTCGGGATCGAAGAAGGAATGAGGCCGCAGCCACTGGAAAAGGACTCTAGGCTGGGGGGAGTGTGACAGGTTCCTGTATTTAAGTGCCTGTCGTACACATAGCCCTGGGTGCCAGAAGATAAGGCAGGGTCCCTGCCCTCAGGGGCTTACAGTCAGAAGGCTGGTCAAGCTGCAGGTGGGGCCAGATGGGTCAGATAAGAAGGGGTGGATGGGTGGAGGGTGAATAATTGAGATGGAGGCTGAGGATTAGGGCCCCAAAGCAGAGGAGGGAGACTTCTCCCAAAGGTGAGGACACTGCCTGCCAGGATTGGGACCCCAGGAAATCTTGCCCCCCGCTTCTCTGTCTGTGTCCATAGCGGACTACATCGTACTGCAGTTCGGTCGCGTGGCGGAGGACGCCTTCACTCTAGACTACCGCTACCCACTGTGCGCCCTGCAGGCCTTTGCCATCGCCCTCTCCAGTTTCGACGGGAAGCTGGCCTGCGAGTGACCCCGGCAACCCCCAGCGCCCGCCAAGGATGGGGGAAGGATTCAGTGGAGGCCCGCAGGGTCCGTTCGCCAAAGCCCCCACTGAAGACTCCTCTCTTGTCCGGGGCTGACCCCTCACTGTCTCCGAGTGACCTCCACCCGCTCCCCAGCCTGGCACAGGCCGAGGCAGGGGAGGAGCTCAGAGGGCGGTCCGACAGAGATGAAGAACATCTGGAGTCGGGAGCCGCACATCTGGTCGCAGAGCTAGCCTGCGCCGCTTCACCAGCCGCCCCCCTTCTCCGCCCCGCGCCCCAGTCACTTCCTGTCCAGGAGCAGTAGTCAGTGTTGTTTTAACCCCCTCCGGGATCGTCCTAAGGGCTCCGAGGAGTGGGGCGGGCTCGGAAGAGGGGGTAGGTGTTGCGGGAGGAAGACCGGGTGCCCACATCCCCAATAAAGCCGCGTCCGGAACCCGGCGAGCAGTGGTTCTTCAGCGCGTGCCGAGAACGAGGCGGCGGGAGGGGTCCGGAGCGCGGGAGAGGTCCGGAGGGCGGGCTGGAGGCCAGCCTCCCCACCCCCCAACCCCACTCCCGCCCAGGCCCGGGGCGCTCCCGCGTCCCCTCCCCCGCGCCCAGCGCCGGTCCTACCGAAACTCGGCGGGCTCGTGGTGTCGAGACGCCCCCCGCGGGGGCCCCGGGCCGAGAGGGAGGGCCCCGGAGGTCCGGGAAGAGGGGGAAAGGGAGAAATTCGAGAAACAAGCCTCTCGGGGAGAACCAGACAAACCGGGTCCGGGCAGGGCGGGCGCAGTCGCCAGGGCGGGGCGGGGTCTGGGGCCCGGAGAGTTGGGGGCGGGTTCCCGGGCGGGAGAGGGCGCTCCACCTCGGCCGCACCGGACTGGGGCGTGGGTAGGGAGCCCCAAGGCCCGTGCGCTCCGGCTCCGCGGGGTCCCTCGTGACGCGGCACCCCGACGGGAGTCCAGCCGGCTAGGCGGGAGCTCCGCCCTCGGCCCCGCCCAGGCCTGAGCCCCAAAACTGTGGTCGGGTCCTGGGCAGGTGGGGTAAGACCCGGCGTGCAGGGGGAGGTTGAGAGCATGGCACAGGAAGGCGAGGAGGGGAGCGCCTAGGCGCGGGAAGGCCGGGAGCAGCCACGGGTCGCGAAGCAGCGGGGTGAGCAGCCCGAGCGCCGACTGGGGGCGGCCTCGCGCGGCCCCGCCCCTCCCGGTCGGTGTCCGCCCCCCTGCGCGCCCCGCCCCCTCCTTCCCCTCAGCCCCCACCCCCCGCCCCGGCTCCTCAACACAAACTTTCCGTCCCGCTCGCTCCCTCCTCCGCGCCCGGCGCCTCCCGCTCCAGCCCGGCTCATTCCGCACATTCCGGCCAGCCCCCTCCCCAAGACCCCCCTTCCCCTGTTCCCCTCTCAGCTCCTTCGGGTCCGGCGGAGCGGCCCGGCCGGAGCGCCCCCCCGAGCTCGGACCAGGTAAGCCGGGCAGACGCGGGGAGGAGGCCCTGCTGGGAGAGGTGGTTTGGTTGGCTGGTTCTGGACTGGGGGGGCACTCAAGGGGGGCTGGGTCCCCGAGCTATTGTCCAGCTCGAGCCCGAGCCCCGGATCTGGGTGCCGGGAAGTTTAGAGGGAGGGGGGGGGGAAGCTCTCCGGGAAGCCCCGCCCCCCCCCCCCCCCCCAACCCCCCCCCCCTGGCGACCCGGCCGAGTTGGTCGGGGGAGGTCGGGGAGCCGGGAGAGTGTCCCCGGTGCCATCGCCTGTCCCTCGACACCCCAAACGTCCGCGTTTGGGGTGTCGAGGCAGGGGTCTGGGGGCCGCACGTTTTGGGGGGCCTGCCATCGGGGAGCTCGTACCCGGGATTCCCAGTCCCGGGCCCCGCCGCCCTTTGGACTCCCGGCTCGCGCGCTCTTAGAGCCGGCCCGGCCCCAGCTCCACGCAGGCCTAGGGCCCGGCCTCCCGACGCCCAGGCCGGCTCCTGCGCGCGGTGCCTGTAGCTGCGCTGGATTGTGGAGTGTGTCTGGGAGCGGAGCTGCGTGCCCTGGGCGTGCGCCCCCTGAGAAGCTGGGGCTTCAGCTCCTTTCAGTTCTGCCGCCCCTGTTGGGGTGGAGGTTCGGAGTCCAGACCAGGGCTCTGGGAGCCTGGCTCCAAAGAGGGCTGGCTTTGGGGCCTTATTTTCGTTACACTTCCTTAGAGCCCTTGTTTAGACTTTAGAGGGTTGGAAGGAGGCTTGTCCCCTCCACTACCACCACCACTGGGGAGGGAAGGCCAGGAGTGCCTGCCTGCATCCAGTTTTTAGCTAGCCAGGCCCCAGGGCAGTGTCATTGAGACCCCACTCTGTCACCTTTTTGGGAGATCTGCCCAGGGCTCAGAGATTTTTTCTGGACAAGAGGGAATGAGGCCTTGCGGGAGGACTTCTCAAGGGGCACTTCCTTCTGTGTTTTCTCTCCAGGTAGAGGCAGAACCAGGTCAGGCCTGGACTTGTAGACCAGGAAAGCAAGGGATGGGGGTAGGGACTGGACACAGCTTGAGGGGCTGGAGCTCAGGGCAGCTCAATGTATCCTGTCTCCTGTGGCCTGTGTATACACGTCTCACCCCAGTGCAGGGGGCCTGGACCTCCTTGGCTAGAAAGTCGGGGGCAGCCTGGGGCAAAAAGGAAATCTAGAGTCCCCCAAAGTTGGACATTTAGGGGGATTATGTGCTCCTCCCTTCCAGATTCTTGTAGCTCCTTTTCCAAGACCCTCCCCCAGGAGGGTGTCATTCCAGGACATCCTTCTGCGGTCTTGTGGATCCCTGCTCACCCTTTGGGCAGGGGACGGACAGATGTAACTTCTAGGAACTGGCTCACCGGTGAGGATGACTTCAGGGGCCCTGGATGCCCCCTCCTCAGGGAGAGGCTAAGAGCCAATGGGATTCTCAACTTCATGAGCCTTCCCCCACCCCCCTAGGGAGGGAACAATAATTAATGCTAATTAGCGCATTGGGACTGGGGACTGGCTCTGTAGGATGGTCAGTGATTGGCAGGACAGAGCTGTGTGTGTGTGTGTCCCCGTGTGGTCTCCCCCCCCCCC